>NC_025995.2:96820256-96975101 GCF_000442705.2 Elaeis guineensis | reverse complement strand
CCTTTCTTTCTATTTTTCAGATTCAGATAATTAATATCGAGCGTGGGACGAAATATTGGGACAGAGCTTTTAGAAGCGAGATTAGCATTGTCAACTTCATTGAACTTAGATCTATTATTTTTATTGTTTTAGAATAAATTTATTGGATGTAAGACATTTGATTTAATTACTTGAATTAAAGTTAAAATAATAATTATTTGAATTTATTCCGCTGCGATGCATTGATATCGTGATGAGATGCCTTGCATGCTTATGGAGAGAGTTCTTCATGAGTATGCGGCGGTTGCCGCGACCCTCGATTCACAATCTCGGATCGGGGGCGTGACAATTAATATGGTATCAGAGCATATGTGGATAAATTATGATACATAGAATTTGACATAGTATGAGTGTAGGTGGGTAAACATTAGGAATATTGGGATGTTAAAGTATGAGCATCTTAATAAACCCATCCTAACAAATAGATCAATGAATCTAATAAGGTTTTACTACCACAAGGTTACCATGCCTCCCCGTAGAATGACAAGAACTACTCAAGGAATTGCAAGAGAGACATCACAACCACGGGATGGTAGCACTCCCCATCTGACCAGTGGCACCCCTCAGGAGGAGGGAGTTATAGATCCTAATGGGAGTACTTCGAGAGCACGTCAAGAACCAGATATGGCTCAGTTAATGCAGACCCTAATCAGGATGGTACAAGCACAACAACAAATGCAGCAGTAAATGTTTGAACAACAGCAGATACAACGAGATACACATCAAGATCAGCATCCACCACCACAACATGGAGAGCAACCAGTACAATGGAACAACATTTCAGAATTTAAAAAGCTTGCTCCTCCAGCTTTCAAGGGAACTACCGAACCTTTGGAGGCTGATAACTGGATAATGGAGATGGAGAAGGCTTTCGCTGTCCAAGAGTGTCTTGATGAAGAAAAGATTCGATATGCAGCTTATTTACTACAAAGAGAAGCATACAACTGGTGTCAGCGACTACAGTGCAAGCATGAACAAGACGGCGAAATACTTATCTGGGAAAGGTTTCGGATTGCATTCTATGATCAGTATTTTCCTCGGAGTATAAGGATCCAGAAAGAGCAAGAGTTTATTTATTTGAAGCAAAAGGGTATGAGTGTGACTGAATATGAAGCAAAATTTACAGAGTTAGCCAAATTTGCTCCGAGATTAGTGGATGGTGAGCAAGAACGTGTTCACAAGTTTGAGATGGGACTGAGAACTGAGATTCGAAAACAAGTGGTTCCCTATGAATTGACAACTTATGCAGATGTGGTAAATAAAGTACTGATAATTGAAAGGGAAGTCAATGCAGAACGCATGGAAAGGGAAAGAAGGCAAAGAAAGAGAGCAAGATCAAATGATATACAAGGGCAGAATAATAAAAACATCAAAAGATCAGCCAAGGGAACAGTAGACAATAAGACTCAACAGATTGATGGTGAGCCGTGCTCCAGATGTGGCAAAAATCATGCAGACAAAGATTGTTATTGGAATACCGGTGCTTGTTTCAAATGTGGTCAGAAGGATCATAAAATTGCTAGCTGCCCGCTAAATACTGAAAATCAAGCTGGCAAAAGAACCCATGAAGGACAACATAAGGGTGGCGGACCGATTTCAAAAATCCAGGGAAGAGTTTATGCGCTTACTCAACAGAATCCACAGGCTTCCAATACAATGATGGCAGGTATGAAAAATTTCGAGGACGAAATTTCTTTTTAGGGGTGAAGAATGTTATAGCCCAAAATCATCCCAACCAAGCCAGCCCAGCCAGCAGATCAAAAAAAAAAAACAGAGCAACCGGGAAGAAGACTCCCGGTAGGAGTCTTCTTCTCCGGCGAAACCCATGGAAATTAGGACTCCTAGGACCCCTCGAAGTCCTAGGGTTCTCTATAAGAAGACCCCTTCCCCTTGAGACCGAAGATCGACCTCCTCCCTCTCTCTTTCTCTCCGTTTTTCTCAAATCGAAGCCGCGGATATCGTTCGGGTTCTCGCCGTGTTTTCTCGCCGGCGAGGTCACCGGAGGTTAAGGTAAGTTTCCCCTCTTCTTCTCCTCTTTCTTCTTCTTCCTCCCCGTGCAATTGTGCGCGGCTGCCGGCGACAAAAGTCGCCGATTTTCGATCAGGAAAGGGACCTCTGTTTTTGGGTCTCTTTTCCTTGAAGTTTCCGGTGCCGGCGATCGGAATTGATCGCCGGCCACCCTCCTTCGTGACCGGGGGAGTGATTCCCGTCGGCCGTCGGCCTCCACCGCAGCGGCCGTGGCCCGAACGGCCGGTCAAGGCCAGAGAACCCCCACCGTCCCCTGTTCGGCCTGGAAGGAACCAAAGAAAAGAAGAAGAAGAAGAAGAAGAAGAAGAAGAAAAAGAAAAGAAAAAGAAAAAGGAAAGAAGAAAAAGAAGAAAAAGAAAAAGAAGAAAAAGAAAAGGAAAGGAAAGAGAAAAAAAGAAGAAGAAGAAAAAGAAGAAAAAGAAAAGAAAAAAAAATAATAATAATAAATATATATATATAAATATATATATATATATATAAGTAAGTAAATAAATAAATAAATAAATAAAAAATTAAAATTGATGAGAGAGAGAGTTTCTCTCTCTTCTCTCTCTTCTTTCAGACTGAACCCTGATTTTCTCTCTCTAGAATTGGACTTTTTCTCTCTACTTTCTCTCTCTAAAATTTTCTCTCTCTAGCCTGTTTCTCTCTCCTGATGGATTTCTCTCTCTCTAAAGTCATCCTTCTAAGATTAGCGTAGGGGAAGGCTTCATCTGATGATTCTGATCGAGTTTAGAGACGAGTCTGATTTTAAACCAGATTTTGATTTTGGGATTTGTTAGATCTAATTTTGAATTAAAATTAATGTAAAAATATAATTTTGGATAATAGGCACGGAAGAATCTCCTAGAAGTTAGTCGATCTGTCCATTCAGTGCTCCGTGAAAGGTAAGTAATGAATCATCTTCTCGAGATATTTCATATTTATTCTGAAAATAAATAATTATTCTTTGAAATTATGCATGATTTATGAAATTATGTTTTGAAAGAAAAGTATTTTTGAAATGTTATGGTATATCGATTTATGCACATGTTTAGTGAAAGATTATGACATATTGTGGTACTAAGTATTTTGATATAGATCGGATTTATGCTCTCAGCCTAACTATGTTTCAGTGGGCCCCGCCAATGGGGATTATACGTTGGTACTTTGTGGACCCTGCCAGTGGGGGTTGTGCGCTGGTATTTGTGGACCCTGCCAGTGGGGGTTGTGCGCTGGTATTCTGTGGACCCCGCCAATGGGGGTTAAACGTTGGTCATAGTCGAGGCTGTTGAGTTACGAGTGTTTTAAATCGAATCAGATTTATTATATGTGAATATTTGAAAATATTAGATTTGCATTAAATCAGCATGAAATATATTTTTATGTTTAATTGCAGCATTATTCTTGAAAATTATATAATATCTGAAATATCTGGTAGAGATACTTGTTACTTACTGGGCTGTCTAGCTCATTACCTTTCTTTCTATTTTTTAGATTCAGATAATTAATATCGAGCGTGGACGAAATATTGGGACAGAGCTTTTAGAAGCGAGATTAGCATTGTCAACTTCATTGAACTTAGATCTATTATTTTTATTATTTTAGAATAAATTTATTGGATGTAAGACATTTGATTTAATTACTTGAATTAAAGTTGAATAATAATTATTTGAATTTATTCCGCTGCGATGCATTGATATCGTGATGAGATGCCTTGCATGCTTATGGAGAGAGTTCTTTATGAGTATGCGGCGGTTGCCGCGATCCTCGATTCACAATTTCGGGTCGGGGGCGTGACAGATACAATCTTGGCTCCCCTGTTTACCCAAGAAAAAAACCCATTAAGAATAAAATTATAAAAAATAGACTGCGACCGGCTTCAAGCGGTTTCTCTTTGTTTTCAAATTTTTTGCTAGGAATAGTTTAAAAGATAGCATGACAGAACCTGATTTTAAAGAGGTCTATTGAACAGTAATGAATATGCGGTCACAAAGCCTATGGGGCCTAGAATATCTCTTTCATTAGTTATCTATTTGATGTCAAATCATGAGCTTGTCTCCTTAAAATTCACTTGAAAGGTCACTTTGATTTTATCTGAAAAATGGCATCGGATGGGCTTCTTGATGGATATCAAGATATTTTTTGGAAAAAAACTAATTTTTGTAGATTTTTGGAAGAACATGAATTTTTAAATTTGAGTTGTTTGAGGTGATATGGTTGATTTTTATGGAATAACAGCCTTCATAACTCTCCCAATTTTAGGAAGAAACAAAAATGGCGTATCAGATCACGAGCTTGTCTACCCGGTAGTTGACTTGGAGAGACCACATCAAATTTGCGAATTGGGCTCCAAGGCCACATCATATTTGCGAAGTGGGCGCACCGTTTTTAAAGAAAATGTTTTTTTTTTTAAAAAAAAAAAAAAAGGTCCACTTGAGGTTCGGGATTTTGAACCCGACGTGAATCGAACACGCAACCTTCTGATCTGGAGTCAGACGCGCTACCATTGCGCCACGGATCCGTTGGGAAATTTGGGAAAAGAACTTTATAAATGTGGGATCTCTCTGTCCACAGTTTCCGCTTCACACCTCATTAAATATTCATATATTGATCATATATTTGTTTTAAAACAAATAAAAGCCAAAAATAGATATTCTTTTTTTTTAAATTAGATTGGACTGCTCCAATTTATAGGAAAAATCAATAGCCTAATATACCCTCCAACAAACAACACAAAATAATATACGTGTCCATCCTATATCCACCGAAAAAACCATGATCTTACACCCCCCCACCCCAAACCCTTAGAAAAAAAAAAAAACATGATGGATACTTAAGATGACTTGTACAATGTATGTTTAGAACCTTCGTCCCCCGGGAGATAAGTATTTTTCAAAATAAATTCAATATTGATCAATTTAATAAGAGATGCAATAATATGCTAGAGCAAAATCATAATTTGGATTATGAGGAATATCACTCTACCTCATTATTTTAGTTTTATAAGTTTTGAGTGGACAAGACATTCTGACAAAAAGTGAGGCTATCCACTCAAAAATTGTACATAGAACATTTAGAGGGTGTTTGGTTCGCAACCGAAATCAGAATAAGAATGAGAATCGGAATGGCTTGGAATCAGAATCGGAATAGTCAAATCCTCCAAAGCATTTGGTTCGTAATTAGAATCGAAATCGGAATCGAAATTGGAATAAAAAATTGAATCTATAGAAGAGAGTAGGGATTGAGTTCTATATAGATTGAGCCATTCCTATTTCACCCTAGAATCGGAATCGGAATGAGATTCTTCCCAACCAAACGGTTGGAATAGGAGTCATCCATTTCGATTTCGATTCCAGACTCTCGCTCCTTTCAACTAAACATCTTTTTAGATTAATGTGTCACATAAATTAGCATTTATCTCACTTTATGGTTTGATACCATATGGTTGGTGTTTTCAAACATCTCGCATGATCTTTTTTGTGGTGTGTGTATTGGATAATTTTTAAAGCTAGATCTCCATTGATTTTGAGTCTGCAACTTTAACATGCCAGTTGGCTGGCTACTTTATGTTGTCAGTTCTACTTCAAATTCATGAAGTACAAATCTTGAGGAGCACAAGAGCGCAACCCCTCCGCGTGCACAAAACAAAAAAAAAACACACTTACACACATACACATCACCTTTTTATCTTTAAAGAGAATTACCATCTTACACATTTCATATTAAACGAAGAATGTAATATGAAAACTACAACCAAATTAGGGTCCAGTAAATTAATTTAATGTTAACTTCGACCATTGTCTTAATGTTGTTTTAGTTTCTTTTTAAGTATTATAGCTAGACGACATATTTTGGAGTTGCATCTTAACATTTTGAAAACGCCTTTTACAGAAAACCTTAAATGAATCCTCAAAATGATGATAAATTAAATGGAAAAAAAGGTATAGCGATTCCAAAAATTTGATGAATCATTTCAATCAAATGACCTTATTGAAGTAGGCAATTAATAAGTTGTAAAAATATCTTGTTTGCATTTTTATGATGGTGCTGTACTAAAATTAATCTATTTGCATTATTACAGTCATGACAGGATATGTAAATGAGCTTATCGATATTTAGTGATACTGAGATAGATTTGGAAAGTAAGGAGAAGATGATGAGAGCATCTCTACACGTTACTGGAGTGAAAAGTATAGGAAGGAGAAAGAACAAAGTAAATGGAGGTCCATGACATATTTTTCATTTTTTCAGTATAAAAATTGAAAAGGTCATTGGTTGCCAATTGGTTTTAGACTGATTTACCTTTACACCCTTGGAAAAGGGATGGTTGGGATTCCATCTCTAGCTCAAATAAAATATACTATAAATGCATCAATAAAACCCTACATGGATTTTCACGATTCATTGCAAAATCTCAATATTATCATGATGGTGGCATGGTTCACTGAATCAAGTTAGTCAATATACAAGATTTCATTCGTTAGATAATATTTATTATCCATTAACTACAATTGTATGAAATCTTCTTGGCACTTTATACTATATATCTCAAAGTTCAAACCTTTGTCAACTGCATTCATTAGCAAGAAATCTTCTACAACCTAAGCCGTAGGAAGTTTTTACGACTTAAGTACATGTCAACTTTTGATGGGTCCATAGGATCCATTTTAAAATTATTTTTCACTTAAAATTAACCACTCGAATGTATTGGATGCAAGTTTGAGATATATAGCTAATTACAATATGCCACATACCCTAATTGTAGGAATTTCTTATAATTAGGATTGTA
The DNA here is from genome assembly GCF_000442705.2 of Elaeis guineensis. Taxonomy (NCBI): domain Eukaryota; kingdom Viridiplantae; phylum Streptophyta; class Magnoliopsida; order Arecales; family Arecaceae; genus Elaeis; species Elaeis guineensis. The sequence continues at coordinate 96,968,263 of NC_025995.2, read as the reverse complement.
GAGATGTTACAGCTATATTCATCTTTGCCCTGCATATGATAATAATAATAGTTTCTTTTATTTTGTTTAGTTACATATTTAATATATTGGATTAACATTTAGTTACATATTTAATATATCAAATTAATATCTAGTAAGTGTAACTGAAAAAGGATAGAACCAAGCAAAACTAGGCTCACCACATTTATGCTCACTTGTGAAGTAGCTTGTACTTTTTTTATTCAATTTGAGTCTATAAATTTCTTTTTATGTTCTTGTTGGAACAACGGGTGCTAGAAGAGAGAAGGAGAAATAGAAGGGAAGACAAGAAAGAGATAGGTGGTGGAAGACTTATAATCATGGTATGGCTATATGAAGATCAATTTGTTGATCAAGCTACATTTCCACAAATTGCTCATAAGGTATCTTTTAGTTTTGAATGATTATTTAAAAAAAAATTATTATTCAAATATATATATATATTTTTGAATTTGGTATGACAAAACTCTATTTAAATATCTAATATGCTTACCTAAGTTACCTCTCATGGGAAGAAAGAAATAGGAGGAATTGACAAAAGTCATGACCTATTAAGGCCTATAAATTTTAGGATATCATACTTCATAATAATGCATTTTTTTGGTATTAAGAAAATTCAGAATATGGCATTGTCTCAACTCTCCGACTTCTAAACTTTATTGTCTTCCTTCTTATTCTCTTAAATTTTATCAAGAGATACCATGAAATATTATGCCCTGACGATAGGAACATGTAATTTTTTTTTTTACTTTATAAGGATTATGGATTCTTTGATTTTCTTATTGCAGTAATCTAGTTTAATATTTCATTGTCCTTCATTCTTTGATTAGATCAAAAATATATTTTTTTATGCCATTTATTAACTAAAGATCTTTATGGGATGTGTTATAGAAATTAGAGTCATAACCTTAAAGTTGCTGCAGAAATCATATATATTTGTCAGCTAAGAAATATTTTTAAAATAAAAGAGGTAATTGAGATCTACCTCATAGATTGACCATAATTTTAATTTAAAATACTGTTGATAAAAGAATTATTTCCATCCCCTTGATTCTGATTTTTTTTTTTTTTTTTAAAGAAAACGGAAGGGTTCCCATCACGGTGTAGGTGGGATCCAATAATCATTGCGTCAATTATACTTACTATAAAATGACTAGAATTGATTAACAATATTGATCGTCTCCAAGCAAAGTATCAAGCAGCAACCAAAATCTAATAACTTTATCAATTATACTTGCCTTAAAATGAATAGAATTGATTAACAATATTGATTGTCTCCAAACAAAGTATCAAGCAGCAACCGAAACACAATATTAGAATTGGTCAAATGATAGGATTCAAGCTCCGATTGCACCAGTAACAACTTGCATTGATTTTTTTTTTTTTTTGGGTAAACCAAATTTATTAAATCAATTTCAAATAAATAGATCAAATTTGGAGGACTATATAACTCCCGTTAATTCCACCAACTACACTTGCAGCTAAATGAAAGCGTAAGACGACACCATTGCTGTTAGAAACCCCATAAAATCCTCTCTCTTTTTTTTTGACATGCAGATAGATGGCTCGCTTCCCTTCAAGCCCCCATATGAGTTGGAGGATCTCAAGAGCTGGAGACTGGTGGAGTTAGTGGGGTCTTTCGACCCCTTTCAACACGAAGCTGGTGGTGCCTTCATCCTCCGCGACGAGGCTCACGCACCGCTCCTCGCCCGCGCATTTCCAATCACGACCGGACCCTTCATCTTCGCAGAGGCCGTGGTCGTCCGTCGCGCGGTGGAGGCAATGGTGGCGTCGGACGAGCCGAACCTCCTCTTCTGCACTTCATCCCTACCTCTCCTAAAAGGCTTCTACAATGGAGAGACCACCGGCTGCATTGCGGCGGACGGTGTCATCAGAGAGAGTACCAAGTGGTTCCGCCGGGCCCCGGGGTTTCGCCTCGTCCATGTGCACGAGGAGGAGGTGGTGGCTGCAAGGTGGCTGGCTCAGACTGGTGGCCGCAGCAAGCAGCACATACAGTGGGACAGGCCCCTGATGGTGGAGATGCTGGGGGAGCTGGAAGCATGAATTGCAGTAGCTGTGCCTGGAAGTTGGGTTCTGTTTTGCTTCTTTGATGGACACTAATTAATATTTTGGATGGAATGCTTAGGAAATGAGGATATATGAATCTGATTCCACTATGGGGATATGGTTAATAATTTCTATACCGTTTTGTGAATGGCTTGCTATGATTTATTTTATGATTGTGTGATTGGAATATATAGCATGCTTTGGGTTTGCAGCCGATACTTATATTTGAACATATTTTGGATGCTTGGTATATGTTGCTTAGGGTGTTAATTGACTGCTTACTTTGATTTGAAAAGAGCGGTGCTTAAGACATCAAGAATTCCTGATAAGGGCACCCCACTTTCATTGCAGGATGTACATTTAGAGTCTGCCTGTTTGTGATGCATAGCATGCTTTGGGTTTAATGTGGCTGATACATATGTTTGAATGTCTTTTGGATGCTCGGTATATGTTACTTGCTTAGGGTGTTAATTGATTACTTTGTTCTGAAAAGAGCAGTGCTTCAGACACCAAGATTAATGCTGACGAGGACAACCCACCTCCATCGCAGGATGTATATTTAATAAGAAACTTGGGATGTTAGACTCCTTAGGCAAGCAAGCTCTTGGAATCTGAATTTTCCGAGAGAGAGAGAGAGACTGATGAAGGCCAATGTCCACGTTTGTGATATGCAGCAACTGATGTTTGATGATTCAAATAAGATCCAGTGCGTTCCCGCCATCACAATGAATTGTGGCTTCCCATGCTCGGTCTCTCGACCGGCTTTCAAATCCGTCGACCGTTGCCTCCGGGAACCCTGCCATCCGAGACTTTGTAATCGAGGGTCTCCACGGAAAATCCCTCCCGTTCTGCCGAATCCGGCCTCCGCTCGGACCGCCTCACCTTCCTCAAAGCCTGCTCCAGGCTTCCCGAGACCCAATCTCCAAATAAATCTAGTGGCATTTGGCTGGACATTAAGTTTTCTACTAGTGACTTTGGATTCACAAACTATTATTTGTTTTCTGTGATAAAAGATAAAAACGAAAGAAAGAAAAATACTGTAAAGCTCACCGAGGTTTGGAACTTTACTGTTAGATGATTTAAGTTAACAATTGTTTCGAGTACAATGGCATGCTTTACTTTTGAAAACAAATTAATCATAATTTTTGAACAGCTATTTTTACACCAGGGCATTAATGGTTCATTTAAACTTTATTGTTGAATGATATAAACACTTAATTTATTTCAGCTTACCATAATAAAGGAGTAGAAGAGAAGTGAATGGATGAATTGGTCCCTTTGCTGTGTCCATTTCTCACTACAGATAGCGATGTACTTGGTTACTTCGCCCTGTGGGGCTTCTGTTTGAACAGTGCAAACACAGAGAACAAATAAGGGAAAGGTGTCAGAATCTTTGATCGAAGATTGATTAGAGATCTTCATATCTCACATAATTTGATACCATATCAGACATGTTTTCATACCACCTAATGGAATTAGAAGATGCCATTGACCTTGTGAATATAACAAGTTAATTTGATAACCCATCATATGGACGTCATTGATTGATTGATTTCTACCATATATTCACCGTTAATGACTATAAACAGGGGAAGAATGCAGCCTTAAGATATCAATCTGAATTTCTTCATATTTTTACTCCAATTTATCTCTAATATTCTCTTTCTCCTCCACTACTTAAATCTTAAAGGAAACATTAGTTACTAATTGGAGATACACATACCAATCTATTCGTGCAATAGGCCATGATTGTGTAAAAAAACCAAATTTTGTTATGGTGACTGGATAGTTGTTTATCAATTGAAAGGTTACATGTAGTATAGACAGTTTTTAAATATTTTTAAGTGGGATTTGAATCCCAGAAAACGGACCTGGATCTAGAAAACAAGGATCTGGATCCAATATCAGGTAACATCCATAAGAATGTATTCAAATATGATCGGATTCAAGGATTTCTAAATCCGATCTGAAACAGATATTAAATAGATATGATTAGATCATATGTGACTTCTTGTCGTCCCTAACAATCAGCTGGCATCACCATCATCTGACGTATGAATGAAATTATTAAATATTCATAAATTCGACTTTAGCAGATTGTTTTAACTATAGCCTCGAATCCACCGCTAGTCCTAGCATAACTTAAGGACCCTTAAATTAAATTTCTCCATATAGTTTTATGGAGAGTTCTAATCTTTTGATTACAGTTTGGTGATTTAATGGATTATACGTATATAGAACTTGAACCAAATTTTTAAGTGAGCTTGATTTTGGTTCCAATTTTATGTTTTTTTTTCCTTAGTTATTGATCTTAAATGTCGATCTTAAAATTAATTTTAAGCTGCAATTTATCAAGAAAACACAGCTGAAAGACATCAACTTTGTGATCAATCAAGCTCAAATACGTATCTCCATTCACGGCCGTCTATAATTTTTTTCCTTGAATAAATATCAGACATCTCACGTTGCTAGCACTGGCTTGCCACCTTTTTATAACCAGCGTCCATCCGTGCTGCACGCCTGCACCCCACTCTGCTGCCCCAAAAGAACAGAGGCAGGGGGGAAAAAAATAAAGGAAAAAGGCTGCCAGCCTTATCGCGAGGCCAGACCAGCTGTCCACCCGGACGTGAATTGCCCGAGCCACCAGATCTGGGACGTGCTCTGATGTTTGGCAGCAAGCAGCCATCACGGTAGCGTGCTCCAACAGGGGCCGAACCACAGTACTAGTTTTGCGCCTTCTACGGCATGCAGAGTGCACCATTATTTGTGCATGAGAACCTTTGGGCACAGCCACTGGAGACCAAGAAAACCTTTACAATGCTATCCACCGAAGAAATTATCCCTCACACTCAGACTGTATGTACCACACCAGTGATATGCTGAAAATAAATCGAGATGAGATACACGAAGCAGCAATTCTAACAAGTTCACCATACATGGGTCTTATTGTAGTCTAGAGCTCATAGCTTGATATATAAGATATTATCTATTTTAATCCATGAATCTCATGATTTTATCCTTCAAAAAATATTTAATATGAGAAGAATAATCCCTTTCTATATAAGCCATAATTCTTCTTGACTCACAAGCAATATAGGACTAATGATGCCTTCTCTTCTATATCATGGTATAGCTCTTCAGTCAAGGATAAGTTTATATAGAGATAGGAGATGTCCTCCTCCTTATTTTTATATCAGACTGATGTAAGAATAGAAGGAGCTCCATAGTTACAGAGATGGTCCACTTCCTGATACGTCATTGTTGCGGTCAGAGATTTATGGTTCGGCACGTGAGGTATTATCCGCTCTGATTCATAGGTCTCACGATTTTGTCCTTCAAAAAACGTCTCATAAAAAAAAAAAAAAATCTCATTCCATGTAAACTAAAGTCCCTTTTAATTCACAATCAATGTGGGAACAAAGGTGCCCTTCTCCTGCAACAGTAGCCCTCCAATCAAGGAGGACTCCATATGCTAGGAGTGGGCTCTTTTTTTAGCGCCAATATTGCGATCAAAAAATTATGACTCGAGCGGATCAGTCTCCGTTTCCGTATATGTAAGGTATTGTTCACTTTGATCTCTAACCATCATGGTATGGAGCCTTACAGTTTTATTTTTCAAAAAACACTTCATAGGAGAGAGAATATCACATCCATATAAGTTAGATTCTTTGTTAACTCACAATTAATTTGAAACTAATAATGCTCTCTCCTATATCATAATATATCTCACAAAAACTAAGATGTATGAATAGCATGGTGCACTGTTACACACATGTGATGCAAAACATAATTTTCCTAACCATTATGATCGCAAATTCACAATAGCTGCCGGTACGGTGTATTTGAGGTATTGTTTTATGTTTGATGTATCGCTCGTATCACACACCAATGAATGCTGGACATCTAAGACACCTGGTGCCATTAAAAGTGGAACACTATGTTACATGCGCGCGTGTGATTGCAAGTAAGGTATATCTATCTGCATTCCATAAAAAATCACAAACACCAAAATTTTTTATATTATATTTATGTTGCGATCAACTTTCCATCATCTGTCGTCGAGAATGAACACCTGTAAGACAACGTCCGCACTGACCGGATTTGTTTTCGACGGATCCTCCGATGCTTAAGTTAGAGAGGAAAGTTGGTGAACAGTAGATGTCATTATTCAGAGTAGCAGAGTTCTGGTCAGAAATGGTTTACCAGCCTCATTTTCCTTACCCCTCTTTTATATACAAGGTTCTTGTAACTGTCGGCTGTGGTCCTGTGTTTTATAGCGCTAAATCATCGGGCCATAATCGCGTAGTGGGTCATTGATTTTTCAATTATGGCGCCGTGATGTGCAGCCGATAATCGTTTGTGATGGTTAAGGCATATTGAGCAGATTAGCTGACTGTATGTCTGTAGTAGGTACGGTCGTTAGTTGGTGATTCTGCCATATCGTCGGTCACCGGTCATAAGTCGGTGACATTTGTTCAATCGGTTGATGAAGAGTCGGAGTCGTTAGTTCGGTCGGTCAGCTATTGCTGAGTCGGAGTCGATCAGTCAGAGTCATACGTTTGGTCGGTCGACTATTGCCGAGTCAGAGTCGATCAATCAGAGTCGTGGAGACCAAAGTCGGGGTCGATGGGTTTACCCCAACAGTTGCCCCCCACTCTTAAGTTTAAAGTGATTCAACATGTAAATTGTCACGTGATTTATCACATTAGACGAAGATAGTTCTATCAGATCGAGCTTCGATTTAGACATCGTTTCCTCCAAGATATGGATGATTGGCTATTTTATCGTATTGGTAGGTATAGTCGTCAGTTACACTGATCGGATGATTCGGTATCAGTTGTCAGTGTCAGGCATCGTTTTGGAAAGTTGATTCGGCATCAAATGATATGATTTTGACAAGTCGATCTGTTCCACGTGTCCGGATGTTATTGGGTCGAAATTGTTCATGCGGATAGGGGTGATGTGGTTTAATCTGGAACAGATGCGTCGAACCGTCCGATCAATGATCGGTCCAGATGTTGCCACGTGTCGTCATCTGGTGGATCTTTGATTTGACCGCTCTCATCACGGCCGTTGAGGGATCCTATATATATAGGGTTGCTTTCAGCCAAATTTTTACTTTTCACTATCTTTGGTGGTGCTAGGACTCTGCCGGATTATTGCTCCAATGCCCAAGATTATCGCTCCCAGCTTTCAGATCAACTTTGTCTTTCTTTCAAGTCCTTTCTTCTTTCTTCTAAAGTCTTCTATCTTCTTTAGAGTAATTCTCATGGTTAGGGTTTCTCCTTCTCAAAAAGATCGGTCGGAGAATCTGACTGATGAGTCCCAGTCGAGTCCAGATGTGGAGTCCTCTTCACTTTCGGGATCGAATGTTGAATGGCTCCTAAAGCAATTTTGTATCCCGGAGCAATTTCAACTTTTTGTCTCTGGAGCCGATGGTTGGATGAATAAGCTGTCATTATGTGCTTCATATCCTTGTCTAAGCTACGCAACCAAGGATGCTAATGACGGTGGATGAAAATCTGAAGCCCTCTTTGTTTCCGTACGAGTGGGTTAGGCTATTGATGTGGTCGGCCAAGCGAGATGGTCGAAGAATTGTGTCTAGATCTCAGCTTGAGCAGCATCGTCCCTCCAAGATCGGAAGACGGAGTTGCTGAAGAAGAAACCGCTCTAATTCAAGAAGAAGCACCGACTGAGCCCGAAATCGTTCAAGTTGGGGATACTACAGTCGAACAAAGGAATGATGACGAAGCTTAGTCGGTGTATTTTGCTTTCTCTTTTTTTTGTAATCTAACACTTATAGTCGGACTTTGATCTAATTTTGTAACTCTTTTTGATAATGAATGAAAGCATCTTCTTCCAAATTTTGTCTCTTATTTTGCTTGTTGATAATGCCTGCAATGTCTATGATGTAAAATAATCACTGAACATTAATCGGTTATCCGATCATTTGGTAGGACTTGTAGAATATCCATTAGTCGCATAATCGTTTTGATGTACTTAACAAAACCCGATGTTTGATCGGGCTTGTACGTCAAATTATCTGATAATCGATGGTAAGTCGAATATCTTTCGACTGGCCGTAGCCTAGTCGGTATAATTTCAATCCGACCTTGATCATTTTGGCATTTTTCGTTCCGCTTAATTGAGACTAAGTCGGCATATTAGTCTTTCGACTATAGTTAGCTTTTGCAATGAAAAGTCGATAGTGAGAATCGAAATATAGTTGGCAATTCAGTTTTTGTAGCGAAGCTTGTAATCGATGTCGGTTATTGCAGGAGAACCGAGATACAGTTGTCACTGAAGCAGTTGATTCTTTGTGTCTAAGTACAGGAAATAACTCAGCTCTGGGAATGAAAGCCGACATTCAGTCGGTAGTTGATAAAACTTGTCAAAGACTTGTGATTCTGAAATCCTGATTGTATTTCAAATAATGTACATTTTGATGACTTTATTGATAATACATCTTCAAATTGTCAGCATTCCACGTTCGAAAAATCGCCGACCCTTCGAAAGTTTTCAGCCGATATGTGCCCGGCCTAAGAGTCTTGGATATTCTGTAAAGTCCTCAGTTCGGAGATAGTTTGTCTTGATCCAAAGGCTTTGATACTTGTGCTTTTTTTAAGACTAAATCTCCTGACCGGAAGATCTTCGGCTTGACTCTTGCATTATAATACCGGGCTATCCTTTGTCGATATGCAGCCATCTGAATTTGAGCTTGCTGTTGGGGTTCTGGAAGGAGATCTAGATTGGCTTTCCAACATTCAGAGTTGCTCGGTTCACAGTATTGTTCGACTCTTATTGATGGCAATCCGATCTCGAGCAGTATTATAACTTCTGTTCCATAAGCTAAATTGAAGGGGGATTCTCCTGTCGGTATGCGGAGAGTTGTCCGATACACCCATAAAATCGAAAATAGTTCTTCCATCCATAGGCCTTTGGCTTCATTCAGTCGGGTCTTCAGCCTGTGCAGAATTATTCGGTTGGTTACTTTCACTTCACCATTTGACTATGGATGGCCGACCGAAGTGAGTTTGTGCGTGATATGAAATTTCACATAAAACTCTCTAAAATTTTGATTGTCAAATTATCAACCATTGTCGGTGATGATGGTGTGTGGTAAATCGAATCTGTAAATGTTGAATTTCTGGATGAAGTTTTCTATCTTGCTTTTGGTGATTTGCGTCAGAGGTTCGACTTCTACCCATTTGGTAAAGTAGTCGATGGCGATCACTATGAATTTTCTCTGATCAGATGTCGGGGGAAAAGGACTAAGTATGTCAATCCCTCATTGTACGAAGGGTCATTGTGCTACAATCGATGTCAGTTGACTAGCCGGCTGATGTTATATATTCGCATACTTTTGACATGGTTCACATTTTCGGACGAGTTCAGCTGTATTTTTTTTCATGGTAGGTCAATAATATCTTTGTCGCAGGACCTTATAAGCTAAAGACTTGTCCCCCAAGTAATTTTTGCAAATCCTTTCATGTACTTCTCTAAGTGCATAGTCGGCATCTGTAGGTCCCAAACACTTCAATGAGAGGAGAGAGAAGGACCTTTTGTATAGATGACCACTTATTATCACATGTTGAGAGGTTGTCCATCGAAGTTGTTTGGCCTTTAAGGAATCCACAGGAAGGGTCCTATTAGTCAGGTATTGGACGATCGGATCCATCCAACTCGATTCGATAGTAAGCTGCAATACTTCCTCGATTTTGTCAATGTTTGGCTGCTCGAGGTATTCAATAAATGTTCGATCCAGCGAGTTGAAAGCATTAGTAGCCAGTCGTGAAAGTATGTCGGTCTGAGCATTCTTAATTCTGGAGATGTGAAAGACCTCGAAGTATTTTAAGCTCGTCATAACATCTTTCACCTTTTGAATGTACTTCATTGTAGTAGGATCTCGGATTTCAAATTCATCCTTTACTTATCCAGGAATTAGTTGTGAGTCGGTGAAGACCTTCAAATTATCGATCTTGAGCTCTTTGGCTATCTTCAAGCCGATCAAAAGTACTTCATATTTAGCTTGGTTATTTAAGACTTTAAAATTGAATCGAAAGACTTATTCGGAGACTATCTCTTCGAAATTTGTGAGTATAAGGCCGGCTCCACTACCCTGTGCATTAAATGCTCCGTCAATGTGCAGTACCCAGGTTAACCCTAGGTCGGGATCGAGAGTCGTATCCTCTTTTATTGTGTTGCCATCTGTGTCTTCTGGCTTATTGTCAGATATGGTACATTCGGCAACAAAATCAGCTAGGACTTGTGTCTTCATGGACGATCATGGGCGATATTGAATGTCGAATTCATCAAACTTTACTGTCCACTTTGCCATCCGACCTGACGTGTCAGATTGATGTAAGATCACCTTCAGCCCTTGATCTGTCAAAACTACAATTTGATGGACTTGGAAGTATGGACGAAGTCGTTGTGCTGATATAATCAGGGCGTAGATCATTTTCTCTATCTTTGAATATCGAACTTCGGCATTGTGAAGTACTTTGCTGGTATAGTAGATTGGTCGATGAATTCAGTTCTTATCCTCCTGGACAAGCATCGAACTAACTGCTTCTGCTGAAGTTGCCAAATAGAGATACAATATTTCTCCGACCCTTGGTTTTATGAGCAAAGGTGGAGGAGCCAAGTATTGTTTCAAGTCTTCGAAGGATTGTCGGCATTCATCCGACCATAAAAAATCCTTCGTTTGCCATAAAGTTTTAAAGAATGACAAGCATCTCTCAGCCTATCTAGAAATAAATCGACTGAGCATGGCAATCCTTCTATTGAGTTACTGTATCTCTTTCTTTGAACTCGGATGCTTCATATCGATGATGACTTTGATCTTTTCGGGATTAGCCTTGATTTCTCGTTGTGAAATAAGAAATTCGAATAATTTTTTGGAGGTTACTCCAAATGCACATTTGGTCGGATTTAATTTCATCTGATGCCGCCGAAGTGTGCTGAAAGCTTCCTTCAGATCCCGAACATGATCTGAAGTTTAGGGACTCTTCACCAGCATATCGTCCACATATACTTTTATGTTCCATCCGATCTGTATCTTGAAGATCTTGTTGACAAGCCGTTGATAGGTAGCACCGATATTTTTCAGATCAAAAGGCATTACTTTATAGCAGTATATGCCTTTGTTGATCACAAAAGTCGTGTGCTCCTCGTCTTCTGGTGCCATGCGGATTTGGTTATATCCAACAAAGGCATCCATAAAACTCAGAAGTCGGTAGCCGAAAGTTGCATCGATCAATTGATCAATCTTTGACAAAGTCTTTCCGATAGGCTACATTCAGATCAGTATGGTCGATGTAGATCCTCCACTTTTCATTAGCTTTTCTCACCATTACCACATTGGCAAGCCAGTCAGGATATGTAGCTTCTCTGATGAAGCCTGCTGTAAGGAGTTTGTCGACTTCTTCATCAATGATCTTTTATCTTTCAGGAGCAAAAGATCATTTCTTCTGTCTTACCGGCTTAAAATTTAGGTTGATGTTAAGTCGATGAGTTATTATTTTTAAAAAAATTTCAGACATGTCGGTGGATGACCAAGCAAAAATATCGAAATTGGCCCTGAGCAATTTTATTAGTTGTTGCCACTTTGAGTCGGACAATTGTGATCCGATTCGAACCGTTTTCTCGGGATCTTCTTCTTTTAATGGGATAGAAACCAGCTGTTCAGCCGGTTCACCCCTCTCTTGATTTTTCCTTTGGTCCAATTTGTCAACAGGCAAAGAGTCTTTAGGTTTGCTATTCTGAGTGGAGACAAGGAAGCAATGTCAGGCGAGTTGTTGATCTCCACGCATTTCTCTGATGTCATATCTTGTTGGGAATCGGAATAATAAATGGTATGTCGAAACCACTATTTTCAGGGCATTAAGTCCAGATCATCTGAGTATGGCGTTATAAGCCGAGGGTACCCGAACTACCGTGAATGTTATGAAAATAGTGCTCTATTGTAGTTCGATCCCAGCGGTTAAAGGGAGAGAGATTTCTCCTTCCATTGTGACAGCATCTCTTGTGAAGCCGACCAATGGTGTTGAGACTCTTCTGAGTCGGTCATTCGACAGTCACATTCGGGAGAAAGTTGAATAAAATAAAACATCAGTCGAGCTTTCATTATCTATAAGGATTCTTTTTACATCATAGTTTGTTATTGTTACTGAAACAACAACAGCAACATCATGGGGAGTCTGAATTCTCCGAACATCTTCTTCCAAAAAAATTATTATATTGTTGAGTCGTTGTCGCTTTACCGACTCATCTTTGGAAGTTGTCCCCTTGTCCAGTCGTCCGAAGATCATATTGATCACCTCTGCAGTCGGTTGATTATTTATAGTCTCCTCAGTTTGCAGTTGAGGTCGTCGATCAACAGGAGGTTGAGTCGGTGGATCTCTCCGATATTTACCGAGGTAGCCTCATCAAATCAGAACTTCTATCTCATCCTTGAGCTGAATACATTGTTCGGTATCGTGATCATGATCATAATGGAACCGACAATATTTCTTCTGGTCGTGGTTTCTCGGCAATGCCTTCATTGGTGGGGGGTGTCGTAGATATTCCGCTCCTTCGATCTCCATGAGGATCTACTCACGAGGAGCGAAAAGAGGAGTATAGGAGTCATACCTACCATAACTCGACCTTGGACTCCGTCGTCGGGGTGAAACTCGCTTATTGGATGGTGGCAAATTTGATTCGGCCGAAGCTCCTTCTTTATTTTGCTTCTTCTTCTTCTGACTTTTGCTTTCTGTCTGGCGCCGGTCAGAAGCTCCTTCATCTGCACGCATGTATTTGTATGCGCACTCCAGAAGTTCAGTATAAGTTCGAGAGAGAGTTTTATCCAAAGAATATGTAAATCAAGATCCCCTCAGTCATCTTTTCATGATCGAGATAGCCATATTTTCATTGAGATCTTTGACCTCAAGCATGGCCACATTAAAGTGAGCCACGAAATTTCGAAGTGTTTCAGCCTCTCCTTGTTTAATTGAGAAGAGATTATCAGAAGTGCGTGGTGGCCTTCGACTGGTACTGAAGTGAGCCACGAAAGAATGTTCTAATTGTCCGAAAGAATATATGCTTTCCGACTGAAGTCCAGAGTACCAGGCTCGAGCAGCTTTCCGAAGAATTGTCGGAAAGTCGATGCATAAGAGGGCATCGGTGGCCCCCTAAATTGTCATGAGAACTTTGTAGCTCTTATGGTAGTCGATCGGGTCGGTAGATTCGTCGTACGGCTCCACCTGAGGTATTTTAAATTGAGATGGAATCGGTTGGTCCAAAATGTGTTGAGAAAGTGGTTGGGCGGTGTGAAAGTCGTAGTCGTTGGAGGACTTTCGACCTTCCACTTGAAGCTGAGCAAGTCAGCGATTGATCTCTTGAAATTTATGTTCGTAATCATCAAGTCGCTGTTGGAAAACTCTGAGGGTGGAATCTCCCGATGAGTTAAAGGGGGAAGCAGACGGTGTTCGCAGTCATTTTTCCTTCCTTGCTCGATCCAACTGAGAAGGAGAGGGACGCTATGAATGGTAGGTGGCGTGTCGAGAGTGTCGCGAGTGCCGCTGCTTGTTCCGATGAGAGAGCCGAGATGGTCGCTCTGGTGAAGGAGATTGTGGTCGCCGTGGATGACGGCGGTTGTGTCTGGATGGCACCGATTGTGCCACCGGTTGCTCCGCCAGTGGCTATGGTAGCTGAGTCTGCTGTTGCTGGAGGCTTCTGACTGCTTTTGTAAGAACAGTCATCTACTGCACGAGTGCAGCGATCTGGACGTCCGTGGTGACCACAGGACGTAAGGAACTAGGCTCTGATATTGGAGGAGGGGGAGGAATCTCTTCCCGACGGGACGAGTGTCTCGCTAATCCGATTGCAGTCAAATGTTGGGCTCTAGTTTTCACCATGGTGAATAGTCTCTCTTCTCTCCCTACCTGGCGCGCTAATCTGTTGCAGCCAACTCTTCGTCGCCTGTCGTCAGGAATGAACACCTGCAAGACAACGTCCGCACTGATCAGATTTGTGTCTGCTGGAGATCCTTCGATACTTAAGTTAGAGAGGAAAGTTGGTGAACAGTAGATGTCAATGTTCAGAGTAGCAGAGTTCTGGCCAGAAGTGGCTTACCAGCCTCATTTTTCTTACCCCCTTTTATAGATAAGATTCTTGTAACTGTCGGATGTGGTCTCGTATTTTATGGCGCTAAATCATCGGGTCATAATCGCGTAGTGGGTCATTGATTTTTCAATTATAGCATCGTGATGTGCGGTCGGTAACCGTTCGTAACTGTTAAGGCATATTGAGCAGATTAACCGACTGTATGTCGGTAGTAGGTACGGTTGTCAGTTGGTGATTCTGCCGTATCGTTGGTTATTGATCATAAGTCAGTGATATTTGTTTAATCGGTTGATGAAGAATCGGAGTCGCCAGTTTGATCGGTCGGCTATTGCTGAGTCGGAAACGATCAATCGGAGTCATATATTCGGTCGATCGGCTATTATCGAGTCGGAGTCGTGGAGACTAAAGTCGGAGTCGATGGATTTATCTCAATAATTTATATAATAAAATAAAAAAAAAGAAAAAGAAAGTAGGAAAGGCATTAACGAGATAGCTTATTGCTTATCATCGTCATCAGAAAAAAAAAAAAAAAAAAAGACAGGAGATAGCTTACGGCTCAAAATGTTAGGTAGATTTTGCCAAAGTGCTTCAATAGCATGAGTTCCACCGTAGAAAAACGAAGCAGTCCAGCCAATAATCAGTGCCCCAAACGGTGACGGCAAAACCAACTTGTACTACGACAACTTTTTTGAATGTGCCGGCATAATTGGAAGACCTGGCAATTACTACAGGTCGGCCTCATATAATCTTAGTCTCGCCTAGAATGACAAAACACCACGTTATCTGGGGAATTTTTAGCATAACTAGGCAGTAAAATGTAAATCTTTGTGTTTGGGAGAACTATGAGCAAAGAATGCCAAAAAAACTGCCAACAAGAGTAATTTTTTGGGGATAAATTACAGTGACGTTTCCTCAAATTTTTGTAATTTGTATTTATCCCAAAAATTTTAATTTTTTTAATTTAAACCTCCAAATTTAAGTTTTTGTTATAATACGATCCAGCAGTGCAATAGAGATCTGACGCCTTTAAGGGCAACTATCAAATTACTAATCTATTTTAAAATTTAAAAATTTCAAAAAAAATTACTGAGACATCCCTTCAACAATAGTCAATAATTCAGAATTTTCATTTACATTCCAATTTTTTTTTAAAATTGTACTTAGCCCTCCCTGCCAAGTGCTCTATCTGCAGCTGCTATATCTGCAGCTGCCTATGAACGGGCCTCAGAGATTTGCTATGGTCCATGAGATCTCCATTGGAGCCCTCAACCAACAGCAGAAGAGAGGGTTACAACCAAAAAAATTGAAGATGTATCATTTACTGATAAACAACGTTTGAAGTAGCAGCCACCCCCGCATTTGATTCCATCCTGCCAAGCTAAGAAATAGAGAGTTCAATCTACAGCCTCCTGGTTAACACGATCAGGACTAATATCTCCCAAAGTGGCCAAAGGTTTCAAATTGTTCCAGAATTCAAAATGTCCCAGCAATGTTCTTTCTGATTTCAGGTGCTCCCAGAACTTGAAGGAGGCTAGAATTTTCTGAAGGATAGTAAATAGAGAGCACCTCTATTAGCGAGTTGATCTCAAGCTTGACGACGAGAGAGACACTTTCCTTTTTCTCCAAGTTGACCAGAAATTTTTGAAAGTTCGAAGGCAGCTTGTACAATGCCAAACCCACCTTTACGGTCAACTCCATATAAAACATTAGCGATTGCCACCCTCAAAAAAAGAATAGAAAGGAAAAATACATTCATAAACGCTACCATAATCATCAACAAGGGAGACAAATTTTTTCAACTAATTCATATATATTGTTCCCATCAAACAAATCATACAAACCTAAATAAACTTGCTTTCCACAGTCCTTGCACGTAAATAACAACCCAAATGGTGGAATCCGATCCCAAAAACCCCATCATTATTCAGCTTTCGTGATAGAGCGAGGGAGGAGAAAGCTACGCATATGTGGGATTCCCACCGCCCAGACCTCCGTAGAACGTGATCCCCCAGTATTGGGAGCTTCTCAACCAGGGCCCTCGCCAACTCTTCTTCACGGGTTGTGGTGCCTTGATGGCCTTCCCCAACGCTTCGGCTTCGGCGACTGGCAGAATCGAACTCCAAACCAGTGAGCACGGGGTGACGGTGCCATCGCGACCCCGCCGGCCCGCCCCCTCCCCACCCATCTTCTCCGGGCCACTGAAGGGGAAGAACTTGCGGGTGACGATAGCGGATGGGCTATAACTGTCCCACTGGTCGGAGATGGAGAAACCCAAAGAGCTTCCCATCATATCCAACGTCGGGTCTCCCCTTTGTCGGAGGCCTCGATCACGATGGCAGGAGAGTGGCAGAGGATGTTGTTAGTGCCGCCTCCTTCGTCTCCTCTCCGCCGTCCGCGGCAGTGCAGGCCGCCTCCTACCCCTTACCCCCACCGCCGCCCCCCAAGAATGTGCTCTTCCTCTCTCTCTCTTACTCAGACTGAAATCGGATTTTCTAAAGATCCTATTTGGATCACATAATCGTCACGTGATCCATTCCGTTCAGCCAAAACATATCATAATATTATAATCTAATCATCAAAAACATATTTGATATTTTTTATTTTAAATTATATCCTACATGATGGAAACAGAGGTTGAAATCATATTATAATAAAAATTTAAATTTTTTGAATCTAACTAAAAAATTAAAATTTTTAAAAAATAAATATAAATTAAAAAAATTTGAAAAAAATATTATTATAATTTATCTATCTATTTATTTGTGTTTGCTTTGTGCTGCATCGCTGCGTTGTTTGTGGTGCTAAAAATTTTAAAAAAATATTTATTAAAAATAAAAATCATTATATCATATATTTTATTAATAAAATTTATTATAAAAAAATTAAAATAATTTATATAATATTAAAAATAAAAAATTAATCAAATTCAGAAGCATATTGGATATTATTCTAAAGCATAATTCTATCTCTTATACAGAAATGTTCGAAAAAATTACTATGTGAGTACAATCATGATAGTGATTGATAAATTTTTTTTTAATATTTAAAAAATAATTATAAAAAAATTTAAAAAAATAAAAAAAAAATGAAAAAAATTAGATGAGATATATAAAATCAGATCTCAAAATGATCATTTTATAATCATATAATATAATTATTTGTGACCATTTATTATCATTGAAATTTTTATTGATTTATTAAAATTTTTAACAAAAAATTCAACAATCAGAATGATTAATAAAAAAATTAATAATGATAAAATTAAATTAATTATATATAATTATCGGTAATTAAAAATTTAATGATAAAAAATTAAATTATGATAAAAATATTTAAAAATAAAATAAAAAAATAAAAAAAATTTAAAATTATTTTTTGAATTCACCTAAACACTTATTATGACACATGGATCCAATCTCGGCATCCATGTCCCACTCACTGCCTTGAAGTGGAGCAAAAACTGTCACAAGATGTCCCATCTCAGACAAGTGACAGCGAGGGTTGCACTAAGTCTCTCATGATGCACGGGGTCGGAGACAACCCAAACTCCAGTTGTCGGGGAGAAAAAAAAAATATCCTGCAACGGAAAATAAGCGGATGGACGTTCGCATTGGATTGGAGATGATCGTGACCCGCTGCCATTGCCCGGTCTAGTGGGTGTGGGTCATACAAAAAGGCTTATAATAGAGCACCGTTTTTCTACGGTAGGGAACCACACCGTAGATTACCGTATGGTTCTTGACAACCCTCATTAGGGGACGAATGACCATTAATAAAAAAAGATAATTTCTAAGTACATACCATACCATATATAATATATATTATTTAATTATCATCTATTTTTTGATGACAGGCATTGAAAACTATACAATACAACCAAAAATTCTGACTATTTGTAATTAAATCTCCTCTACATAATCAATTAAACCTACTTTATAACCTTAATATGCACTTCAGGCTATGTACTAATAGGTAATTTTGAGAAAGTCTAGGGTTGCACGTTGGATTTGTAGGTGGCCACCTACCGTTGCTGACCTTGATGGCTTTGATGCATTTAGACCCTTTCCAACCTAATCTTAAAATAGTTTTCTAATCTTATCTTTCTTGTTTTAGTTAATGGAACTAAATAATTACTTCCATTTAACTAAATAACAAACTTGCATAGCCTATGGAGGACCATTTGGAAATGAAGAAAATTTCGATCGTTTATGAGGACAGTGAGAGACCGACTACACGTAGCTCTTTACTGGAAGATATGGAAGAAGAAAAATGCAAGAGTTTTTACTAAAAGAAGCTCCTCCCATCCTTCGTGTATTCTACTCTACAAATGACTTTACATATATTGCACAATTAGAAGCATCTATGTCCAGCCAAGAGAATAGGCAGTCATAGGGCATCATGGAATAGATTGACTATTCTTGTTCATCATTTTTTTAGTTGAATCTTTTGTATTTTCTTATTCTTCTTTCTCACTTGTACATAATTCCTTTCACTGATAAATATGGGGAAGCTCCTTCTTTGCCCGTTCCCTTTCAACCAAAAAAAAAATATTGTGATATTCACTAATCTTAATCTCAGCTAACATTAATTTTCTTTAATTCCTTCAGAAGTTCCTCCACTTCTCAAACCAGCAGAAACCTTTCCATTAAATAAATTTAGTTTTTAGGTTTCTATAAACTTGTAATCACCTAATGCATGCTTTGGAGGCCAATTATTGGATTACAATACCATGAAAAATTTTGAGGTAATTAAAGTGAATGGTAGATGAACAGCCATCCATCATTTAAGTTTGTATCATGTGGATAAAATTTTTATAATCGGACTGATCATAAAAAGAATTATGGCTGGACATGTTTTGGGAACGTCCATCAAAAAATGGATGGCCGCACACAACGTACTAAAAAAAGATGAATGGATAAATCTTAGGAGTATTTGAACAGTTTAGATAAACATCACGTAACCGTTTTTTTTTATGGATATCCTAATATATAGACGTACCAGACGATGGTGGTCCGATCATAATTTCTTTCATGATCGACTTGATTATAAAAATTTTTTCCTATCATGTGTGCATATCTAGTGATTAGACACAAACATAGGTAGACCTTTCTCTCAAATGCTCGCACACAATTAGTTCACTAAATTAATGTAGTCTATAATTTTAGGTAGTCTTCCTCCTGATAGAAATTGGCAAGGAAATGACAATGAGTCATGTGTTTGATTGTTTGCATATGTTTTTGCAAGCATATGCATGAATGTTAAAAGAGTATATATTATTCTTCTATTAAAAAATGATAATTGGAAATGTTCTCGCTCTTTTCTTCTAAAGTATATTCTACCGTTGATAAAACACAACCAACTGTTACCTTAGATGAGAAAGAAACCAGATTTTTAGTTAAGACTGGACTCCTTTAAGCGGAAGCAAATGCATGATTATATGAGCATCTATTTTAAAAAAAAAAAATCACAAATTTGGATCTCTTAGAGCTCAAAAACCTACTATAGTAGGATATTGACATGATCAATTATAGCCATTCATACATTTCCTCACATGCATCACACATATCATATATATTTGAGTATAGAGGAAGCAATTGCTTGATGGTCTAAGCTATTCAATTAATTTGGTCCACATAAATAGAACAAATTTTGACTGAAATAGAACTTGGATGACCTGACGTGTATCATATTTGGTTGAATTTTCCTGAAAGACGATAAAACTAATAGCCCCTCCATGCTACATATTGAAGGAAAAAGAAAAACATATTAATGATCGTGTGTGTGTGACTTACGTGCACTATGAAGTGAAAATTGAGCTCTTGCTACGCTTCTTTTGCAATATCTAATTATCCTTGAATTTACAATTGTCTTCATGGTATTAGTAGTGCACGAATAACATTACATAGGATATTCAAAATTTTTATATTATGGGTGGGCTTCTGATAGAAACTTAGTTTCCATTTCATAACAAATCTTAAAAGCACTCTTCGTGACACAAACTGGGAACAAAATTTTCAACTTTCCTCTTGTTTATAAATTTTCAAATTTGAGAAATCACTATGAGAACTTTACAAGCTAGCCTGCTAAATTAATAATGAGCAAGGAGTAAGATACATGACTTAAGGTCTAAAGAGGAGCAAGCTAGCAATGATAGTAACATAATTTTACATGTTCTTAATAATGCATGTTCCACAGAAAAGGCTACCATTCATAAGAACAATCATTCAAGTGCTAAGCAAATGGTCCTTCCAGCTTAGTACTGCTTAATTAAATATCATTTCTTCTTATCCACCTAATTTCCAGTGCTTTAATCCCTATCAACTTCATATAATTGAAAACTTCTGCAAGTTTTCATATGTATATTCAAATACAGCATCTATTCATTCTCTATTTAGTCTTCAAACTTATGTCTCTTATGCTTAAAATGCCCAACAATTACTACACACAGATTGGCCGCACACCCTTAACGTATATTTTCCATCTAAGTAGGAAGCAAATGAAATGATAATATTGGAGTTGAAGGAAATCAAATGGTTGGGAGAGGCAATTGTTTGCACCCATATTTTCACGATGATAAAGTCCAATCAAAATTAGAGTTCTTGAGGAAAAAAAAATGAAATTTCTGCTACTATTTATTAAAAAAAAAAAAGAAAAAAACCTTATGGTTAAGAAAACCAACATGCTATTACCCACTTCTTTTTCTTCCCCTCTCCACCTTCTACATAACAATTCTCACCTGGAGTATCACAGAAACAGGAAGCCCAAAATGGAGCACGCCGTACAACCGTGGCTAGCAGGACTCAGGTCAGGTTGTTGCCACCCTCCTCCCCTTGGCAGTTTACGTGGCCGCCGGATGTTGATCAGTTGATGCCTACGACACGTAGTCTGCATCAAAGCTATCATCGATTTTCCAGAACATTCTCTCAAATATCCAAATTTCCATCAAGAAGGTTTCCCAAAGTTTCCCATGAAACGCGTATCCCCGGCTCTCCCCACTCGGATGCCCACCCGGATGCCCCTTTTTATTGTTTTTTGTCCGAAAGGGAACGGGGTTTGACCGGTCCGACGTGGCGTGCGGCGTCCTTGACCGCAGGTTTGGCCCCGGTTAGGTTCGCTTCCACCGTAGCTCCCGTTGCGAGGTAGCTTTGACCACGCCAGGGCAGCGGGCAGCCCCCCTCGGGCAGCTATTCATGCTCTCAGTGACCACCTCACCCACCTCACCTCAAAATCAAAAAAATAAAAAGAAATAAATAAATAAAAAAGCCACCAGAAAGATATCCAGCGATTTTTCTCAGGGAGAAAGAGAGAGAAGAAAGGAAGGTGAAAAAGAAATCCGTATTAGAGGAAAAAAAGGGAGAAGGAGGGGGGCGAGGACAGCGGCAAAAGTCGCTCGAATCCTCCGCTGATCGCCTTCTAATCGCCGTACCGCTGCCCTCCGCCGCAGTGGGGCTCGGATTCCGATTCGGATGGTGGTCTTTTCGGGAGGAATGGTCAGGGTTTCGTGGTTTTCCTGAGGTTTTTCTGTGGTGTTAAGGCTCGTGGGGTTCGCCTTCCTGCGGAAATTCGTATGGATCTGGGGAGACTGGTGGAGTAGCAGCGAGATTTGGCTGGGAGAATGGCGGTCCTGGAGCGGGAGGTCATGGTGCCATGTTTTCTATGGTTGATTCTGGTCTTCCACCCCCTGGCTAGGGTTCTTGCTAACTCGGAAGGTATGCTGAGCTCTATCTCGGATCGATTCCGTCTCTTGTCGCCTCTTCTTGGTTTTTTGAAATAAATGCTGGGGCAGCTGAAGATCTGAGAGCTTCGTTTGATTCTGAGGTTCTATTTTAGTTGTTTGGTTTGGTTGCGTTGTTTTTGGTGATAAAGATGAAGTGATCTGAGACCGGGGACTAGATAAAACTGTTGTTTCTTAGTTCATTGCAAGTTCTCTCTTTGGTGTGATCTCTCTTTGGTATTCCTTTTCCTTTATAACTGGTAAGCTAGGTTGTAGGATAGCGAGATGTTTAGTGCTTCAATTAGTGCTTATAGTGGTTTATACCATGTGTTATGTTTTGAACTAGTGGATTTAGTTTGAATAGGTAAAGCGACTGCTATTATATTATGAATTTTCTAATAGTTAACAATGGTAGTAATCATGTCAGTCTCCCTAGAAATCACTTTGTATATATTAGTCACCCAATCCGATTTTGGCAGCATTCTTGACTCCATTGTACTGATGACCTCTATTTGTTACCTTGAATGAGATGCAAGCTCAACACTGATATACTTCTGTTGGTACAGAGCTCATACCATTAAACTCTTAGCTTGAAGCACAATCTATTTTTGGTACAAGATGGACCTTCCTTTTCTATCGGATGATGTCATAGTTCATTTAGTTATGCTGGGGAAATGGGAACCCAGGACTTTGTCTACCATAATCTGACTCCAGTGTCTGATTGCTGTACTGTGGCTAGCATGATCAGAGGCATCAGCATGTAGGATATTAGGTCCAAGGGTTAGTTTGTTTCTGTGGAAGGGTGGGATTGTTTGCACCACATCTCCACTTTTACCTAAACCAGTGATAACTTTTCATACTCAGACGTATGTTCTTTCTTTTATTACCCTAGTTGAGATCCACTGACCATCTTCCTCTTTTCCTTTTTTGGTCAACTGGCAACAAGTAGTTTGAAGAGACCATGCCATAATTAGTACACACTTATTGTTGTAAGATTGAGTGGTATGTTTAAAACCAATAGAATCACGTGGGTATCTAGAGATAATAATATGGCTGTTAGCAGAGCTATATGTGACGTTAAATTTATAGTAATAGTACTATGGTAGTAAAGTTTGATATGATTATGGGGCACGAGAGAAAAGTTGTTTGACATGAAAATAATGATATAGATGCAACATTTGATTAGATCAGCATCATCTAAATTATCAATAAAACATGATGGGAAGCTGCAGGATGAGGCCCACGGGGCTTAGCCTTTGAAGATCTTATGATGCAGTTTCTGAAGTAGATAGCATATTTGTGGACCTCCAATAACATGTAACTTGAGCTCTAAAGTAGTAGACTGAATATTAATCGAAAATGGTAAGAACAGGACCAGAGAGAATGGAGAAACGAGTAGAAGAGAAAAATTTAGAGTGAACAAGGAAGAAAAAGACTGAACTATAAGTTATAAGCACAAGGTGGAGCCTTTTCCTGACTATTCTGGGTCTATTTTATGAGTCCTATGAAGAAGATGGATTGTTCCATATTTTGACACTACTCTTAGGTTGCGTTTGATAGCTGGCAATCTATCCAGATTGTTGGCAATTTAATGTGGTAATCTGGGTTACTGCGTTTGGTATGCTTTTTTGGATGGTAATCCAAATTGTCTTGGTAATTCAGATTGCCTTGGCGAGGGATGGCTATCCAGATTACCACTTCTTTGGTAATGTTGCAATAAAAATTTTGGATAAAATTATTCCTAAAAAAAATCACACAAAATTTATTGTCCAGCCCCTCCCCCCTTGCCTCTACCCCCCTCCGCGTGTGCCTTTGGCCCACGGCTCCATCTCTCTTTGCTTGCCCACGGCTCTTCCGCCCTTGTCCCCCACCATCCCGTCGTAGCTTCTCCACACCCGTCTCCACCACGCCCACGGCTCCACATGCGCCCGCCTCCTTCCCACCATCCCAATGCCCATGGTTCCCCACACCCCTTAGCCCACCACTTTTCTGTACCACCACCCGCCTACATCACTTCCGTTACTTCTTACTATGGAAAGAAAAGCACCAGTGCAAAATTATTTGAGATATTTTGAAAATTTGATTTCACATTACTAGTAATCTGATTGTCATACCAAATATGTCAATCAATTTTTTTAGTAATTTTACTGCAATATTCTTTATGTGTACCAAACACAGTAATCAACATTGCTAGCAATTTAATGGTGATAATCTATCCTGAAAGCAATCCACATTATCTTTCCAGATTGCCTGACGATGCACCAAACGCAACCTTAGGAATAGTTATTTGTCTGACTCTTGCATAAGGAAAAGAAATTTGCTTTCCAATAAGCAGTCCGTGCTTCAACTAGCTTATTATCCATCCTGCTATAGCTTTAGGAAGCAACAAAATTTGATACCTTAGTTGCAGTATAATCTTGCATCAATCTCTTCCACGATTTGGACTTATCATTGAGCCTAAGTTTGACTAAAGGTCACTTTGCAACCCAGGTTTAGTAATTACAGATTCGCATAAATTTTAATAGCACAACCGAACTGATTAAAGTAGTTCTTCCCACAGCTAAAGCGTCATGATGCCCCAGCCATCTATTCGAATCATGTGATGTTTTTGTTGATGATCCACTTTAGATAATTATGTGGTCATCTTAGTGCTTCTATGTACGTCATAACTATCAGAAAACACGACTTCGATGAGAGGAAATTGTTGGGAACTACTACAAAGATTTTTGAGAAAAGATTGTGGTAAGGTTTTAGAGAATGATATGCATTCAACCTTGAGACCAGATAATGGGTCTAGAGCAAGAACTAAAATTTGAGCATGTTGGTCCTCAACTAGCTGTACTGTACGGTCATTGTGGCACGATATTGTACCAGCCAGTAACCAATAAAGGGGCTATGGTACTTCTCAATTTTAGTGAACCAAGCTTGGATTACCCCATATTGCACTGTATCCAGGCATACAATGTTGTATTGTGCCATATTGGTCCTGTACTGCTTGATACTTTCTTTTGCTACGTTGTACAGAGACGTACTGACCCTGTATCTTCCTTCATTGCATATTGTAACATATCAGTTTGTGCCCTATACAGGTTCACACATCAATATTAAAATCCTTGGTGTGGAGATAACAAAACATGACATCTTTTTAGGTCTTGTGGAATGGTTATTGAAAATGCAGTAACATATACATGTGCAGCACTGCTCTGCCCATGTATGCAACTGTACTATAGCTTGATATCAAGGAAAATTGTGAGATACTTGATTGTAATGCGAGAAGGTAGTGAGCTTAAGGAGAAGGTTTGGTCAATGCAAGGAGCTGCCAGTGGCAAACTCATCAGCATTACTGCTATGCCGTCACTATTAAATACATTCCTCTAGGCTTTACACACCATTTTAATTGATAGCTGTGGGCCATTCTTGTTAAAATAAATATCCTGAATATGTTTTAGTTTTCATTTCAGATATGTTGCCATCAATTTCTTTATGCATAACCCATGATGTCATTATCCGTTTCAGTTATCTTCTGTAACTTAGTATCCCAAATAAGTTTGCACTTTTCTGAGAAAAGAAAATATATTCAAGTTTTGTGCCATTTACCTTTCTTGGAACAATTTTTTATATAATTTTTCTACAGTATGTTACATTTTTTCATCAATTCATCATGGTGACACATTCCTATGCCAACAGGTGATGCATTGCACAGTTTGAGGACCAACCTAATTGATCCAAGTAATGTGCTGCAGAGCTGGGATCCAACTCTGGTCAATCCATGCACATGGTTCCATGTTACTTGTAATAATGACAATAGTGTCATTAGAGTGTACGTGGATGTATCTCTCTGCATATAATAAATACTGTTGACAGAAGATCATCATTGCTCAGTGTGTTTATATGAAAATAACCATGTTTTTTTTCCCCAGTGATCTTGGAAATGCACAGTTATCTGGTACATTGGTCCCTCAACTTGGTCTTCTGAAAAACTTGCAATATTTGTAAGTATTGGTGAATAGATTATGGATCATCTTAATTTCTTGGTTGTAGATTATCATTTGAAGAAAGAGGTTTGCAAACTTGATATGCTATCAATTTTCTTAAATATAATTTTTTAATAATTTATTTACAATAATCTGCAAAGAAATGCTTGAATCCAACCTTTCCTTTCTGACCTTTTCTTATGGTGAGTAATCATTGAAAAATACTGAATGAGAACAATGATGGATCCAAGAGATGGGTTATAAATTAAGTTCTTGCATGTCACAACATTCAAATTTCTATTTCTGACCTCATCCATTGCCAGCTGAATTGCCACTTCAAAATGGACATTTCTGAACCAGTAATGCATTAGCTAGGTATATTTGTTGTAGTATTGTAGCTAATTTCTAGGTCCTACACAAGCAAAATGTATTATGCAACCTTTTTTGGCTGTCAATAGTGTAAACAAATGTCAAATGGATACGTTATCTCACAAATGTAGAGCTCTAGCGTACCTAAATGAACTCCATGATTTAAGGAAGTCTGCTAGTAACAACTTTGCTGGGAAAGATCTATGGTTTTATTACCCTAAATTACCACAGTCGTTCCTTGAGCATTAATGTATTACCTAGAATGTAAATCATAATAACACATGTATAAATAAATACATCATAACCTTAATTATCACATGTTATCCCACTAAGAGGGGTTGGCATTTATGAAAGATGTCAAAGGTGCATATCAAGGTGCCAAGACCTTTAGAAACCTAGGCACAACACACGAAGGGAGGTGTATGAATTCATCCTTCCCTTACAAGAAAGAAGGGATTTTTTTGAGTCCCTTTTTTCTCCCAGCAATAAGAAGAACGGGGATGATGAATCTTCTATTTTATCCAGCAAGAAGAAAAAGAAAAATAGGCATTGTAAGTTCTCTTTTTCACCCAAAAACAACTAAGATGAAGAAGAAGAATAGGGAGCGGTCATTCATGTTTCACCCATCTATAGGAAGTCTTTTCCTTTTGTTTCCCTTTTGCTCTCTTAATGCCCAAGCATTGCTTGATCGACAGCTTAGGATTTTAGGTTATAGTAGGATCGGCACCCTCTCCTGAGGTGCATCTGGGCTTCATGTAAATGTGAACATGTTAGGCGCCATTTGAATGCCTTATTGGAGGGGCATTGCCTGGTGGGAGGTAATGTGTTGAGGCTGCCTCGTTGAACCTTGTGCCTGAAGCACTCTTTAGGAGACTCTTCCCATGGGAATTCTCATTTGGCAATCATTTCTATCAACAGCTACCTTTGTTGTTGCTGCAAGTATTTCCAAATCCTTTTGCACTTTCATCCATTTGCTTTGGTCTCTTCCTGCTCCTCCCACATCCCTCAATAAAGAGTCGAGCATCTTTCCTTGCTGAAGCCTCTTAAACATTGTTGTGAGATCTTTTAATCCACGACATGGGTTGTGCAATCAGTCTAGATTGGATCCCTGGATCAGGATCAGTATGGATCATGAGATCCAGGTTTAGATCTCCAGATGTAGGAAATGTTTTTACAAATTAAAGCTATTGCATGTCCATCTTTTAAGAGCAATTAATTTCTTTGATTTTTATAATGACTCTATTTTGGTCCCAAAATATCAGACAGCAATTTGATTTTTATAATGACTCTATTTTGACCCAAACTCTATTTTGTTGTTTAGGAGCTATGACTTAGAATTATCTCTTCTTCAATTCCGCAAAATTTGATTCCTACACTTTCTTACCTCAAAGGAGAATGTAGATTAATAAGCCTGTGTCTGTGTACACATTTTTGGGTCAAATAACACAAACTGAGATATTCTATTGACATAGATGGAGAAATAAAATTATATTGATTCACTGACCATAGTGTTTGGTTCTTATACATGATATTTATGAGCTTATAGTTGTTGAAAATTGAATTTTTGATGTCCTTGTATGATGGCATCTTGTTGTTCATTCAGATTGCAATTTAATTATTCTTCTTACCTTTACGATGTTTCAACCTATTCTTTATGCTTAAAAGAAAGTGGAAAGAATCTTACTATTTGAAATCTGATTCACAATCCTATTCCATTCAACCCTCTCTATGATTTACGTTATGATCCTGATATTAAGAACACTACTCCTAAGATTTTTGTTTATGTACCCACACCATGTCAGTCAGTGATAGGATTCCATATTATGATACGATGTGAGATGCCAAGAGCCCCTTGCTGGAATTAAGGAGTTGAAGATTCACACACGAAAGGAAGAAGACAGGAATATGTGGATCCCACCATAACATAAAAAGAGATTGCTCCAACATTCATATTAAAGTCACAGTGTCTGTCTTCAACCATTCTCTTGGTAGTTTTTATATATCTCCAAAAAATTAAACCCCAAGTGGCAAGACTTGTAGTTAACTATATTTTCACAATGGAAATATCCCAAAACTGTTTTTTTTTTTTTGGGCGGGGGGGGGGGGTGGGATTGGGCACTCAGAAAGATCTTTTTATTATATTGAGATTCCTATGTAGAGGTTGCTGCTGCATCTAAAACACATTTGTCTGTGGCTCATTTTGATGGACTCTTGATTTCATCTTACGTTAGATGCCTTCTGAATATATTTCGTTCTAAATTTCTTCCAGTTTTGTTCCTCTAGTGTAAATATGGTCAGAGAACTGCTTCACTTGGCCAATGTTCTTACATGCAAATCTTTGGAGTTACACTCAAACTATACTTGCTATTTTCCTGTCTTATTGGTGCATATATAGAACTATATCCTTTGCAAAAGTTAACCATGGTCTCTCCAGAAAATTTTGTGCAACACTCGTGGGAAAAAAGTATTGCCAAAACCATGGTCTTTGCAGAAGAATTTCTGTACTTTTCATGGGAACAGCCTCATCTTTCACTTGCTCTGTTTCTTCCTTCATGGAGATAGAATCAGTTTTTGGTGCGTCACAGTAATCTACATATAATAGTTTAACCAAGGTAGTTGAAGTGAAGCTATATCTTCAGGTTAAATATTGCTCCGCTTTAGCTGGAACAATGTTTTCGTTGTTTATATGCTATAATGGTTCTGCAAATTTGATCTTGCAGGTTAACCTCATTCTACAGATATTGATTTGCTTCCAAAATCTGTGTCTCGTTGAGGAAGGTTATAACACCTAGGGCCCAGGTGAATTATCTGCTGAATACACCATTTATGGTAGTGGGTGGCAATAGGTTAGTGGGGGATTTAGTGCAGGAGAGAGAATTCTCTAAGGAAACTTTGGTCCATAGGGTCCCTAAAAAATTTGGATACTGAAAACCACCTCTTAAAAGGAACTCAGTGTCTTCATTATTGGGGATTATACGATCTGCAAGGTCTCCAACTCTGTTAATTTTCTCACTCATGGCTGGTGCTCTCTTGAAAATTGGGTTCTCGTGTTGGGAGTTTTTTTTTTTGGAGTGGGGGCGGGGGTGGGGGTGGTGTGGTTGGGGTTATCCCTGGATAGCTGATCTGGGCATCCAAAAGGGCCCTGTTCTTGCTTTCTAAATCATGTTTTAGGCTTTTTAGTCAGATTTCATTTCTATTCCCCAACAAAACTCCAGGTGTCTCAAGAACCATTGAAAAAGAAAGTCAAACATCTTTAACTTCAAAAGATGTAAATTTAGGCATAATAGGATTTATCACCTCTCAATTTGATTTGGGATTTGGCTGTTGTTTCTCCTCTAAATATTTATTTTCTGGATTATTAACCATGGAGGGCAAAAGCTGAAACAGATTAGATCGACCTACCTAAATCTTTAAGCTTTATCTGGATGAATGAGTTTAAACTTGTTAAATGGCTTCATTTCAGTAGTAGGAGATGGTATCAAATGAACTGACTCTTTGGAAAGATGCCTCAGCTGGTATTGTAATATTCTTTTGAGACCCACCAATAATGCTTTGAGCTTCGTCTTAGCAAATCTGTCATCTTGAAAAATCCATTGCCAATTATTATCATTTGCTATGAAATCTTTATCAAACTGAAACTTGAAATCTAGCATATTAGTATCTTTATTTATTGATGCAACTTTTTCCTTTGTATTTATTGCTCTGTGTAGAAGAAATACCATCCTAAACTTATACCAAGTTGATTCATGCTTTCTAATTAAGATGTATGCCGCTTCGTAAGCATTGATAATTATAGCGAAACTTCCTAATACTTTTGATTCTGATTCTGTGATATTACTTTTCATAACAGGGAACTTTACAGTAACAATATAAGTGGCACGATTCCCAGTGACCTTGGAAATCTGACAAATTTGGTGAGCTTGGATCTGTACTTAAACAGTTTCACTGGTGGAATTCCTGACACACTGGGAAAGCTAACAAAACTGCGTTTCCTGTATGAACACTCCTTTATATATCTCGATTCAATTCTCTTTGTGCTTAATGCTGGCTTTAAGTGTTTAGCTTATGACGTGCTGATTGAGTGGCAATAATATCTTGCTGCCAACAATTTCATTTGGCTTATATTTTGATATTTAAGTATTGTTGTCAAAGCATGACCCGTTTCCTACTTCCGCTGCATGTAGACTTTCTTTGTAGTTTTGATAATTGGGAGATATGGTCTGTCAAGCCAATTGACAACGATCTTAATAGCACCATTTGCTGTTTTTTGAGGCCCTACATTCTATATTATTCTTTTTTGAAGCAAATAAGTTCAATATAAATTGACATTGAAGTTTGATGGTGGAATTGCTAAGTATTACTCTGGAAATTCATCCTAAGTTTTCTTTGTCATTCCAATATTATATACCACATAGTATGCAGTTGTTTTTTCTTGGTCTGCATTAGTTGCTGCATTTTCATAACTAAGGTTCATGGAGTGTTTTTATGTGCTTGATTGCACATTGATGTTGAAAACATTGACCATTTCCTTTATTTGGCAGTAAATTGCTTGACCGAACCGGGCAAAGTGATCTCTAGAAAGTTAAATTCTTTCATCAGTCGACCTGTGTATTCTTGCCACTTTGAAACTTTAAAAATGATATGCAGTAGTCAGGTCTCAACTTGTATGGGGAACAGGAACATCAATATGCTTTAAAAAAATACAGCCCTCGCCCTTTGGGTGCAAAGTAGCTGCTCATGTTGCATTTTTTTATGCCCCCAATGTTAAACCAACTTGTTCATGGAACTAACCATAGCATGGTATTCCGTATCGGCCCGAACTGGCTGGTACTTCTCGTATTGCATCGTACCAATGGAGAACCGGTTCGGTTCAGGCCGGTTTTTTGAAAAATATCTTAAGCCGGACCAAACCGGTCGGTTCGGTACGCGAACCGGTCGGTTCGGTACGCGAACCGCCCGATACCGAGCGGTTTAGTCCGGTAAGGTATGGTATGGCACCGGTTCATTCCGATACAGCTTGATTTTGGTTTTTTAATTTTTTTTTTGGGCAGTTGGATGGGATTTTTTTTTGTTGATACGGATCGGTATGGTACCGTACCGACCAGCAACCTGTATGGGGTCCAGTATCGGTATTTAAAACCTTGAACCACAGTGTTCAAAATGCACCAGATCCGCAAGTGGACCATAGATGGACCAACAGAATGACTAGATACAGAACAGGAAAAGAGCAATCAAATATGCAATGATCCCAAACTTTTTTTCTGGTGTGCAACATGCCACTGATAGTTGTAGAAATTGAAGAATGTTTAGTGGCAGGAGTAACAATTTAAAACATGAGCAATATGTTGGAGCCATCTCATGCCTTGCATGCTGAACTTATCGATGCAAATCTTGATTCTTTATTTGGTATTGTCAGAAGGATTCTAAATGGAATCATGAATGCTCATGGGTACATGTGTGCATGTGTGCGCACGTGCATGCATGTTTGTTTCTGCACATCCTTGTGTGTGCATGGATGGTGCGTGCATACGTGCATCTGTTGAGAATTCTTCTCTGTGATAGTTGTTGTATGTAAGACTACATTTGTCAATACTGATATAATGGATATAAAGAAGAAACATAATAAATTTTGAAAAATATGTTAGGTTTCTTAATCTGCCAACCGGCCTAGGTTTCTCAGCAGGTCTGCATTATATGGGAGCAAGCGAGAATTGATAAGAGAACTTTTGCATCTAGAACTAGGTCTATGATCTCCTTAAATTTTGACTTGACTTTGATCTATAAACTGAATCCTTATATATGTGATAAGGCTTGATGTTTATTATTATTGAAATTTACCGAAGATAAGAAGCTATCAGACAGGCAGTTTCCTTTCAGTTAGTTGTTTTTTATTTTTAGAATATATATTTGTTCATAATTTAACTTTTTCTGATGTCTTGAAATTTCTGTCGAAGGATAGCCGGCTTAACAACAATAGCTTATCGGGTTCAATTCCTCAATCTTTAACCAATATCACTGCACTCCAAGTTCTGTAAGTCCCTGCTCCATATGCGGTGGTCTAGCCTGTCTTATTTGATCTTTCCTAACCACTCTCTCTGCATTGAATGACTATATAATGTTCATAAACATGCAGGGATTTGTCAAACAACAACTTATCGGGAGAAGTTCCATCAACTGGATCCTTTTCACTATTCACTCCCATCAGGTTTTTGGCTGATAAGTTTTATAAACAATTGGGTGTTTATTGCTCTGTTTGAGGGTACTAGTGCTGACTTTCCACACTCAAATCTGCAGTTTTGCTAACAATCCTCAATTATGTGGTCCGGGAACAACAAAGGCTTGTCCTGGTGCTCCTCCATTATCTCCACCACCTCCATTTATTTCTCCAGCACCACCCTCGTCTCAAGGTGATTAGCTCTCACAAGTTCTGCTTAGTGGAACTTAATAACCAGTTGTGCTTGTGACTTTGTCACTATGGTTAGGCAAGGTTTATTTTAGGGTTTTTTTTTTAAAATTTTATTTTAAGTGATAAAATTGCTGATAGAAATCTTCTACTTCCATTTCTAAGATCAGTTCTCTGCTTTGACCTTAAAAAGGTCTTTGTACTCTTTTCTCTTTATAAATATTTGCTTTTTGAAATTGCCAGAAGAAAATTTATCATGTATGGCACACTGTTAGCAAGGACTGGGATGTAGAAGCACTGTCCTCCTGGTCCTTTACCTATGCTTACTGATTTGAAAGGTTGGATGTGGATGTTCGGATTTGGGTGCAGTAATAACAATTTAGAAATTTTATTTTCCCCAGAGATTTAACTGCTACTGGGCTACACATTTTTCTAGCTGGTAACCTTTGGTGAGATACAAGTTAGGAACACCCTTTTGAGTTGCATAAGCGTGCAATGCTTGTCATGATATGGGATTGGTTATATAGCGAAAAACCTGTTACCTGAAGCTTATTCCTGTTTTATGTCATTATACAGGAAGCAGTGCCTCTAGCACTGGAGCAATTGCTGGTGGAGTTGCTGCAGGTGCTGCTCTGCTATTTGCTGCGCCTGCCATCGGATTTGCATGGTGGCGCCGTCGTAAGCCGCAAGAACATTTCTTTGATGTGCCTGGTCAGTATTTAATCATTAACCTGTATTAGTTTAGTTGGTTTATAAGGATGTGATGTGCAATGTTCCATGGTTTTTGGCGCAGCTGAAGAGGATCCGGAAGTTCATTTGGGCCAGCTTAAAAGGTTTTCTTTGCGAGAACTACAAGTTGCTACGGATAATTTTAGCACCAAGAACATTTTGGGAAGAGGTGGTTTTGGAAAGGTCTATAAAGGACGTCTTGCAGATGGTTCATTAGTGGCAGTAAAGAGGCTAAAAGAAGAGCGCACACCAGGGGGTGAGCTTCAATTTCAGACAGAAGTTGAGATGATTAGCATGGCTGTGCATCGAAATTTGCTTCGACTTCGTGGGTTTTGCATGACACCTACCGAACGTTTGCTTGTATATCCCTATATGGCTAATGGAAGTGTTGCATCATGCTTAAGAGGTACTCATCATTCTTTTATTATCTGATACAACAGAATGCATTTTCCTGATATCAGTATAGCTAATATTATTTTAATAAAATTATGTGATTGCGGCTATTTCACTTATGTTTTGAAAATAGTCTGAGACAGTATTGTTGTGCTTATGTTAAAAGTTCTCTATTCAAAAAAAGAAAAAAAAAAAAAACAAAGAAAAGATTTGATTGTTAAGAATGCTGTAAACTGTAAAGAGCCTCCTACTTCTTGTAGAGCGGCCACCATCTGAACCTCCGCTTGATTGGACAACTCGGCGAAGGATTGCATTGGGATCTGCAAGGGGGCTGTCATATTTGCATGATCATTGTGATCCAAAAATTATTCATCGTGATGTCAAAGCTGCAAATATTTTATTGGATGAAGAGTTTGAGGCAGTTGTTGGAGACTTTGGGTTGGCCAAGCTCATGGACTACAAGGATACCCATGTAACAACTGCTGTTCGTGGAACAATTGGACACATTGCTCCAGAGTATCTATCTACTGGAAAGTCCTCAGAGAAGACTGATGTTTTTGGATACGGAATCATGCTTTTGGAACTTATTACAGGCCAGAGGGCATTCGATCTTGCCAGGCTTGCAAATGATGATGATGTCATGTTGCTGGACTGGGTAAGCATAAATCTCTGTTTTGTTTGATATTTTTATGCATCTAATTTACATTGGAATTTTAAGGGAAAGGCCATCATGTTTTTTTCTGGCAAGTCTTTCAGAAGACAAGATTCAGGATCTTAGATGTTTTTCTTTTTTTCTACTTTTAAATTCTATCATTCAGGGCCCAGATATGAACTTTGTCCTATATGTGTTCCTAGCTTTTTGGCCAATATATGATCTTTGGCAAATTAAGATTGTCATTAGGGTCGAAGACCAAGGTTGAAATGATAATACTAAGCCACGGTTTGGAACCTTTAATAAGAAATATGCATGATATTACTTGAACATCCATCTAATGGCCTTCGTCATGTTCAAGCAAGTGTATATTATTGGTACTTATTCTAAGGGTAATATTCCTGCTCATCTGTTGCCAATGAAGCTCTAGAAACTGAATCCATAAACTAAAACTCTGGAATTTAATGGTAATTTTATGCATAAATTGTGAAGTAGAGGGATGAGATAGACCTGTCACTTAGTTGGTGTCTTCCTATAAAAATCTCTCATATTACCATGGTAGGGCTTCAAAACAGACACAACTTGGTGGAAAGATGTCCCTTACCTGATATTTGTGCTGCTCTCAGGTAAAAGGACTGCTGAAAGAGAAAAAGCTGGACATGTTGGTCGACCCGGATCTCCAGAATGACTATGTGGAGGCTGAGGTGGAGTCGCTCATCCAAGTTGCTCTGCTATGTACCCAGGGCTCCCCAATGGAGCGGCCCAAGATGTCAGATGTGGTGAGGATGCTCGAAGGTGATGGCCTTGCTGAGAGATGGGAGGAATGGCAGAAGGTTGAAGTTGTACGCTTAGATGTAGAGATGGCTCCACCCAACGGCAACAATGAATGGATCATAGACTCTACTGACAACCTTCATGCAGTCGAATTATCTGGCCCCAGATGACCTCATAACGATTATGAGGAGGAAATTATTCATGACCTCTTCTATGTATCCACTTACTGCCTTCTGTAAGCCCATCCTTTATCTATGTAAAATTACATTTGTGCATATGAATCTGTGGGGCCATTGTATTATCTCCGGTAATTTGTTGATGTGTAATTTTTTTTTTTTTTTTCTTTCAATGACGACATACGGCAACTACCTTCTTGAGGAGGCTAATTTCCTCTCTGCAAGGACTAAGGAGGTATCATATTTTGATGATGTTTTGTAGTAGCATAATCTTTTCTTGGCCATATAAAAGTTTATATAAAAGTTAGTTTAGTAGTTTATGATTAGGACAAACGGTAAGCATCGCCCCCCCCCCCTCTCCCTTCATTGTTCCTAGTTTTACTTTAAGTGGGGAAGAACCTTGTTGGGGCTGTCAATTTTTTGTGACTTTTTTTCCAAGATTTGTTTAGAACATGCCGTGGTTGTAAATTATACAGGTCCAATCCGTATAAGAGATATGTCCTCACGAACCCTAGAAACTTGGGTTACAGATTTCTTGTGGACTAAATATAAAGGTGTGTTTAAATGCTACCATTTTAAGTCAGCGGAAAACTACTGGTTATAGAAATTGTACAGGTTTTTTACGTCCAAGTTATTTGTGAAATTAATACAGGTCGATGGCAATTCCTTTTTACGGCCAAAACTTGATCTTTCTGACAAGCAATTTGTCTGACAAAAACAGGTACGTCCGATAGAGGATCCAAAGCGGTGATCGTTCGAGTTTTGAACCAATAAGGCAAGGAGGTAAAGTGATGGAGTAACAGAGAAGTTTGATATGGGCAATCCACATTAATGACGGAGGGAGATGATTTAAATGATTAGATATTTCCCATTAGATTTTTCTAATTTTAGATTTCTTTTGCATGTAAACCTTTTCTGAAAAAGGTAGGAGTGTGGCTGTCAAATTAAATGGCGCGGACTTCTGAAGACAACTGGATGCGACGATATTTGTTTGCGTGTCTGGTTTAGTGTGAAAGAGTAGGTGCCATGTTCATCTCTCATATAGCCAGGAGGTCGAGTCTATTTAGAACTTACAAAACATGATAAGAACCTGACAGTGGTCATCTTGGAGGCCAGGAGATTGGTTTATTTGGGATATTTATTCATGAAACTAGGATAATATTTTACTAAAAGTAAAAGCTTTTATGCTTACCAAAAACGATGTCTTTATTAGAAATTAATTAGATACAGTAGTGCACGATGAGAAAGTCAGATTGGAGGGGGCCGGGGTACGGCGGTCAAGAGAATTAGGTTGCTGTGAGATACGTTTTGTAAAGGGAGATATGGTTGGGATTGAAAAAAAATCCAACTCATTTACGGACTCCACCAAGAAAAATAACTGGATAACCCAAATACATCACTCAAGAAAATTACTAAAAAATCCATCCAAAAAATTTCTGCCGGTTGAAACTCTCAGAGGCAAACTTAAATTCACCAACTCATGTATCTCAGTCCTCCCAGACTTCAAAAAAAAAAAAAAAAAAAAATAGAGGTTAAAATCATTTGTACAATTTCGCTAGGAAGTAAGTATTGGGAATTCCCACCGAGCAATGTGGTTTGGCAGTGTGCAGAGGCTCCTTCTAGATGCTTCCGCACACAAAAGCACAACTAAAAAAAATATGAATAATTTCTCACATACCAGTGGGGGACCCAATGTTAGGTAGGTTGATCACGGACGCATTCCTAATAAGAATTGTCAAACTTTTTCACTCTGCAGCTTTAGATTTCTTTTTCCTCCTTCAAGCCTTCACCCCCCACCATTCATGAGACATGGAATTGAAGCAAGCACCTCTCCTTCTCTCTTGGTAAGAGAACCTATCTCAATCAATCAATCAAACCTTTCAAAGAGCGACATGGAAGCAGCAAGCAAGAGAGGGTGATCGAATAAGAAAGAAAGCAGAAAGGAGTGATGGAGATTGTGGGGGACAAAAGGGTGTGAGTGTGAGAGGGGGACTCACTTTGGCCGGTGAAAGACCTAGCTTTTCCTGGGTTGCTTTTTCTCGGGTGGAGGAGTGCACGCATGAAGTCTGGGCCGTCTCAACCCAATCAGCTTTTTCTTTGATCTCGTGAGAGATCCGTCGCAAACAATTTGATGAATTTGATCCTTCATCGGGTTAGGTCGTGTCGTCATCATCACCATCACGATGGGATTTCTCTTTTCTCCATCAAAATTGGATGAAAACTTGAAGGCAAAATGCTTGAATTGGGTTAAAATTTGAAGTAAAACCTAAGGGCGTGGATCCTCTGCTGTACACCTTATGGTGCGGTGCATTGTGGCACCATACATGATGGATGGCCGTAAATAACTGCAGACCGTACGATGCATGTCATATACAACTGCATGCAGCCATCGATTGTGTAATCGACAGTGTATGTGATGTACTGTACTGTATGTTGCACCGTAAAAATTGTAGGGACCCATGCTCAAAATCTAATGCAGTGGTCCATTGGGCTTTTGTCCGTGTCAAGCCACAGATGTCCCGAGCACAATAAGAAATATCTCTAGACTGGATTAGACATTGTTAGCAAGAAACAAAGAGCTAGTCTATTTTTAATATGCATGCACGAAAACAACAAATACAACCAGTGGGCATTGTTCCCAAGTTGGTCTTCATGAGATCGATAACAAAATAGATGTGGGTTGTGGTTCATTATTTTTTTGATCCCAAGTTGTCGCACCCTCCCAAGTTTTGGAATCAAACTGGAACCAAACAATTTAAATATAAATTAGACCCGGTCATTTTCATGTTTGATATTAATAATAAACAAATTGGTCAATTCCCCTTACAGCTCAAGATGCCACTATCTGAAACATATAACGCCATCATTCCCCATAAACGTTGGTAATCAAAAATTATTGTAGTTTATGGTAATGGAAAAAGCTGCCGCTATAATTACTTGAATATAATGAACTTTTATTATAACAGCTCTTATTACCTATTAATTAGCTTATAATAGACTGTCAAATCATTTCTAGTTGTATTAAATAATGATGCTATATATCATAAAAATGGGAAGCTAGCTTTGAGAAACAATAGTAAATCTCGCTTGGAGAATCATCTGGCCGACAAATAGTCAGAAATTATTGGAAAATTATATAATAATTTGTAGAATATTATTAGAATATGGCACTGAAACAATGCCCTGGTCCCATCACAGAATTTGGCGTTACATGCCCCGAATGCGAGTTAGACCGGGCCGAATCTTGATCACGGGGTGCTGGGCCGCTGAGATCTGGGCCAAGATACCTATTTTCCAACCCCATGCAGCCGGATTGCCCCCCGGTTTGTTCGCCCTTTTGGGATGGGACTGGGGAAGCGTATCCAAATTTTCTCGTGGTGAGCTGCTGACAGCACCAACATCACATGCGCAAACTACCGCAAAAAAGGATGGTCCACTGTAGCTTTCCGGACGGAGGAGAAGGTGGGGATAAGCGTCCTCGGCAGTCGGTATTCTACCGCAGAGAGAATGGCGCGGCGGATTGGATTAATTCATGCTCACGTCCTTACCATTGCCTTGTCTTCATGCTAATACCAACATGATCGGCTTTTGCACAACCAAACCCTCGCACCCACCATCCTGTTTAAGAGTATTCTCTCTCCACATGTGGGACCCCGCTGTGCACAAATGCGAGGAGGCCTTTGTGTGGGCCCCATCTCATGAGGACAGAGAGAAAAGAGGTTTTATTTATTTTGGGGGGGTTGGGTGTAAAATGCCTCTTTTCTCTCTCCTCATGAGTTGGGGCATTGAAAGGAAGGAGTTGCACAGAAGGGACGCAACAGGGTCACAGAGCTGCCAGTCATAAAAAAAATAGGTCAACCGAGGGTGAGCTAGTGCCTTGGCCCCATGTTCTCACAGACACATGGGCCAGTGTCTTTATATTTTTGTTTCATGAGCTGAACCTATGGCTCTTGTTTTACATGCCATGTGGGATGCACATGGATGCAGAGAAGAGGCTTTGCAATCCAGACCATTTCTCTATGATTTGGTCAGAGAGTTTTGGAAGAGAGGCAGGAAGGACTTAATACATTCTTCCAACTTGACAATGTATTATTCTCTGCTGTTATTCAGTGGACAGGCCCTCGAAAGTAAATGATATGAATAGTATGGTAGTAGTTTTAATCACAAAATACCTGTAGTTTGGGCCCAATTGCTTATCCTCTGCCAATGAGGAAGACCAGGGAGAGAACTTTTTCTCCGGGGCTTGGGCCCCCTACCTATGGGAGTTCCAAGGACCAGCACCAACTCACGAGCGCCTTGTCTTTGTTGTGTTCCATCTTGGAGACTTGGGCAGACTTCTAGCATTAGCCTTTGCACCCTAATAATACTAAGAAATTAGGATGTGCCAGAAGTGTAGAACTTTTAGCTCATGCAGACCTTTCCACCTTCTTTTTGTTCGAGGTAATAATAAAATTAATAATTATATAACAACTACAGCAACAACAACTATTAGAACAATGAGGACAGCTTATAGTATAATATTTTAACTTTTCATCATTATCGAATCTTTATCATCAACATATGAAAATAATAATTTTTGATTAATCCAAACAACCACCGAACCAACCAGAAATTTTTCATCTTGGCTTGCACTTCACACGCTAATCAAACACAACTTATCTCATACCAATAAATTAGCAGTGAAATCTTACCTAACAGAATTAAGTTCAGTAGTATCTGGTGGGGTGTTTTTAGAGGGACCACCCATTCTATAACTCTCATCCTGACATCCTAAATACGGTCAACACCATGGATGCTACCAACCAGAATTACTTGTAAAATACATCAATCTCAATCATAATTAGTCACAGTTAAAGCAATGAAGACGACTGCGGATGGTGCTATAGTATTTCTACTTCCCAAGTTTACGAAATCTTAACCATCATCATGAAAAAAAAAAAAAAAAAAAGAATATATTGATTACTCCATCTTAGCAATCCATTCCAGCAACAAATTTTCCATCTTAGCTTGCACTTCACACACTAATCAAGCATATCTTTGTTCCCTACCAATAAGCTACTAGTAAATCTCACCTAACAAATTCGAGATTATTAAGGATGCTACCTCCCCAAACCCAACAACACCATAAATGCTTTGCAAATTACCAATCATAACTGCTTATAAGTAAACTAACATGAGAGTACAGAAATTATGATACAATTAGAAAATATGACAAGTTTTCCCATGAGATTAAATTATAGGATGCTTATACGTGGAAGCAAAGGCCGAAAAGGGCAATTAGGGCACCATTCATCATGTGTGGGTGTGGGGGGTCCTTTATTCCGTCTTATGCAAGTGTTCTTTACAGTCTGTTCTGCGAATGGTTGTTCCTTGTTAGCATTCTCCCTACTCTCTCTCTCTCTCTCTTTCTCTTTCTCTCATTCTTTGCTGTTCTTTGTTGGCGCTCTCTATTCTACATTCTTCATCTCTCTCTCTCTCTCTCTATATCTGGTCCACTTCCCAACCTACTTCTATAGAAAAAAAAAAAAAAGGCCCGTTCTCTCCGCTACCTCTCTCTTCTTTCCCTTCTTTTCTCCTCCATTTCCATTCTAGGGTTTCCGCCATGGCGAGGGTTTCTTCTTCCTCCTCCACTTAAGTCGAGAAGGAAGCAAGACACCGACAGAGATATGGACCCCCACCTCCACCTCCTCCTCCTTTTCCACGTTCTCGTCTTCTCCTTCGTCGGCGGGCTCTCCGCCGCCACCCCCTCCGACGACATCCGGGCCCTCCTGGAGTTCAAGAAGGGCATCCGCACCGACACCTCCGGGGTCGTCGACTCGTGGAAGCCCCCACCGCAGGGATCCTCCACCTGCCCCCGCGACTGGCGCGGGATCTCCTGCGACGACTCCGGCGCCGTGGTCTCCCTCGCCCTCGACGGCCTCGGCCTCGCCGGCGACCTTAAGTTCACCACCCTCACCGGCCTCAAGTCACTTCGCAACCTCTCCCTCTCCGACAATGCCTTCTCCGGCCGATTGGTCCCCGCCATCGGCACCATGGCCTCGCTGCAGCACCTTGATTTGTCTGGCAACCAGTTCTACGGCCCGATCCCCCAGCGGATCGCCGAGCTATCCGACCTCGTCCACCTCAACCTCTCGGGGAACTCCTTCACACAGGGATTCCCGACCGGGATCTGGAATCTCCAGCAGCTGAGGGTGCTGGACCTGCGGTCTAATAAGCTCTGGGGGGATGTAGCGGTGCTTCTGTCCGAGCTCCGGAACACGGAGCACATTGATCTGAGTAGCAATTCTTTCTATGGTGGGATCCACATGGACTCTGGCAATCTCTCAAGCTTGGGGAATACAGCTCGATACTTGAACTTGAGCCACAATAAGCTCAACGGTGGCTTCTTTTCTAGCAATTCATTACAGGTGTTCAAGAGCTTGGAGGTTTTGGATTTGGGTTATAATCAGCTTACGGGGAAGCTTCCACCATTGGATTCTTTGTACAATTTAAAAGTTTTCCGGGTCGGCAGTAATCAGCTGTATGGATCTATACCAGAAGAGCTCTTTGGGAGTTCAATGCAGTTGATTGAACTTGATATCAGTGGGAATGGATTTACAGGTAAATATATTTTTCCTTCTGGAAACTGATTTTAGTTTTTTTATTAGCTTCTTTAGATGGAATGCTTGTTCTTTTATGCCCTGATAACCAACTTTTTTTTTTTTTGGTAAGGGATAACCAACTTATTAAGGACATAGGAAACGTAGTAGGAATAAAAGCAAAAAAGAAACTGAAGTCTGTACTAGCTCCATGGTTGCTTTTTACCAGTTGCCCTACAATTTTGCAAGAAGATCTACTAATGCGATGAAACCAATGCTTCTACTAAATGGTTGTCACTGAAAGAACTGGTAAAAGAAATCCATGTTTCACTAGGAAAAGTTCTGATAGATCCATTTAAATATAGCTTAACGAACGTTCCACTGTTTCTGTCAAAAAGAGAATACAGGTGGAGCTAGATGATGTTGAAACTAAATGTACATGCTTTGGAGTTTAGCGAATGAGCCTAATGTCATTATGCTTACTTTGAGAAGAAAAGGGGGTTGTAGCTGATCAAAAAGGGAAAAAAATTGTTGCATACATGGCCATTGACATGCATGAGCTTTCACGCTTACGGGCCTGCACATGCTTGGCCATGCAGACTGAGCCTGAATGGCCTGTACATCCCATGAGTTGCACTTGCAGGCCCGTGTGTGGCTGGTCATGTGCAACCACATGGAGATGTGGTTATGTACAATGTCAACTGCACTCACAGGTCCTGCATACAGAAATGGCCATGCATGTCTTTAGGGCTGCTCGAAAGGAAGTGTTCTGAATTTTTTGATTGTGTTAAGTGGAAGTATCTGCTTGAATTGTTGTTACTAGTAGTTGTGCATAGTCCAGATTTAAGGAAAAGCCTTCCATGTCAAGATATCTTCTTCTTATGAGGAAGTTCCTAATTATTCTTTTAACTTTTAAAGGGTTACCCAAGATTATCTTGGACCAAAAACTGAAAAAGCTGAAGCCTGGAAATGAAAAATCAGACTGTTACATTCAAGTTG
Source organism: Elaeis guineensis (assembly GCF_000442705.2). NCBI lineage: Eukaryota > Viridiplantae > Streptophyta > Magnoliopsida > Arecales > Arecaceae > Elaeis > Elaeis guineensis. The sequence goes on along the minus strand of NC_025995.2, from coordinate 96,925,309 downwards.
GACATAATGTAGTCACAAAATATGAAGGTTAGAAGAGGTACTGAAGGCTGGGATTGTGACAATTCAACAAATATTGTGGTGAGTAAAGAAATTAAATGAGAGAGAGAAAAAAAAAAAATCAGGGGATAGAGTGGAATGGGTTGACTTTTGTACTACATGAGAAGTCAGAATTTGTTGTAGAACAAAAGAAAAAATATATCATTTTTAAAAGATTTTTCAAGCGGTCAATAAATTTTGTAAATAAGAAGTGACTTAGAAGAGAGAGGATCATTTTTAAAGCAATCAATTTAAACTGGAATACAAGAAGTGGCATAGAAGAGGAGGGGCAGAGATAAAATTAAGATGATATGGCTGGAGGAAGATGGTAGTGAATAATTTAATGAAAAGGCAAGTGGTCAAGCGAAAACAAATATACATAAATTGATGTGAGTGGGTCTAAATATGAGAAAGAGGGTGACTGTTGCACAAACTTGTTGAGAGTCAGATGGTAGGCTTTGCCTGAATGACCCTGAGTTTTGCATATTAATTGGAGTGAGGAAATCGTGAGGAGGTAGAAGAGATGAGGACTTGGTAACAAGAATCTTCTACCTAGGATAACATATCCGTTGCAGAATTTCTCCAGAAATTTACCCCTGAAACTGCTCTCTAAGCACATTTTTTTTTTCTGGATATGCTGTTGCACATCTGCACTTAAGATAATGAGTGGTTAGTGTATGTTATGGTGAGACCTGGAAGATGATGGTGCTAGATGGCTTTGCGATCTTGTTCCATCAAATTTTTGATGTTTCTTAAGGATAAATTAATACCATAAAATGGATCCTTGAGCACTAATGCTACCTATTTAGCCCTTGTTGCTCAAAAGATGGCTCATGATGTTGAATTTCATAGACTCTCTAGTTGATAGATTCAAGTTTAGAAATATGCTTTTAAGATGGAAAAAATTGCTCAAGGTGAAGAGGGCATTGTTTTGAAGGGATATAAAAGACATCTTCGTTGTATAAATTTCCTTTTTTTCTATGAGATCTTCAATTTATTAGAGGGTGCCATCTGGCTCAATTGGTAAAGTCACTAATTGTTGATACCAATAACCTGGGTTTGAATCTTGCATAAACACGATTTAGGCTTCCTCCATCCTACTTCTCAAAAAAGGTTTGAATTGTTTAAGGATCTCTGTCTGTCCTTTTATTTAATGGGGCAATTTTGTGATACCTTTGGAGTGCTTATTCCCTATCAAATGAGGGTGGTGATATTAAATGCACAGATTACTTGCTTTCTTGAATGGAATACAAAAGCCTATCACCAAGCTTCTTGCTGATAGGTTGCTGAAAATAGATGCTTTATTTGAGTGAACTAAAATGCTTGTACATAATTAGAAGGTTTGCATTTATGCCAATCCTTGCTAATCTGCTTTGGGAGAAAGGGTTCTTTCACTTTTGCATTTTTATATTCTTCAGATATGAGAAAGTGAATATTATGATACCTGTTATTTTGATTTACATTTAACATTTTGGCAATAAAAGTAATTCATTGCCTTCATCATATGTGTATGATTCCATGCAATTGAATGTACAACTTCAATCCTAGGTGCCACAAGCAGTAAGTTAGTCCCTTTATCTTCTCCCTCTTATACCTTCCCTTAACTCATCTAACCCTGAAAAGAACAAAGAACCAGGTGTCCATCTTGGTTTCTACTCCATGTCCCCACATAATTAGTTCTTTGCTAACAATTTCTGGAAAATTTCAGCAAACTTCCCTCAGAAGGCCTTTCTAGATTCTATCACCTAACTTTGACATTCTAGCATACAGTTCCTACAAGAAAACTTCCATGCCACTCTTTTCATGCATCTGAGTGGAAGGATGGATGACAGTGATCCTTCCATCTGGTTAGAGAAAAGTGTGGATTGAGATTCCAGTTTCTTCGGGGTTGGGAGTTCTAGTTGCTCATGATTATTTTTTCACCATTGGATAATGATTAGTGGGGGAGCATGGCGAGAGAGAGAGAAAGAATTGGTCGAGATGCTAATATTTGGCATTTAGGAGTCTCGGTTTCTCTTGAATGATCTACTTCATATATTTCTTTCCCCTTTTGACTGTATTAGAAGGGAGTCTTTTTTGTAATGTTTCTTCATGAGTTTCTTTTTGCACATGATTGCACGTGAGATAGGTAATGTCAACTTTAAAGAAGAATTCTCTTTGTATAGTGGTAGTGTACTTCCTTTTTAAAACATATATCCAGGTCTAATTTTGGGTTTAGCAATCATATTTTACAGATCATACTGTCCTAAACATAAGAGGGCGGGCCATGGTGCAGCGGTATGGTTGCTCCATTATGACTTGGGTTTCATATGTTTGAAATGTGGAAATGGCCTCTCTGCATGAGAGGGTGAGGCTATGTACATTGGACCCTCTTTAGACCCCACATTAGCAGGAACATCACACACCGTGACACTATTTTTGTTATCCTACTCTATCAAGTGGTGAAGATCGTCACTATTCTTACATCCGCTTGGGCATCTATATTTATTTTGTGACACTTGTGAGAACTTGGCGTTATGGGCACTAAAACATGATACAACACTTGTAAAATGGTTGCAGTATTTCACCTGCGTGAACTAATTTAATCTTTTACATAGTTGAGAAATTCATTTTAATATATTTGCATTGTTTGATGCTATTGCAAATTTTGGATACATGAAAAGGAAGTGGGCAATGGTAGGGAAAAACAGTATTTTGGTGCAATCTAGTTGGGTCAGGTTGGATTTCCTTACTAGTGCATGCAGGGCGGATATTGGGAAAATCATGTCATGCAGGTCTGATATTTTTCATGGAGTGTTTTGTGATTTTTGGATTGCAATGGCTTGACAAAATTATCTAAGAAGAGGCAAATATTATTTTTAATGATTTGACTTGATAAATAGAATAAATGTTGCAAATGCTCATAAGATTAATCTTATGAATGATTAGGATTTGCTGATTTTTACAGCCAATGAGTTGCAGTAGTAGAGGATATGCGGTGGTAACCTATAAGAGTGAAATGTCCAACTAAGGAAAGGGCCTTGAGTTTATGTAGAATCATTGAGAAAAAGGAAGATGCTAGCGAACCTGCATGAAATCACCAAGAAAAATATGGGAAGGCTTACTGATGCAGAAGCATTTTTTGGGTCCATAGAGCGAACCAAAAAAAAAAAAAAAGAGGGGGGGGGGGTGGCCGCAGTCCAAGAGTTTTTTTGTTTTATTTGGTTTAAAAATTGTTCGGATCTGATTTATGTATTTTATCAATTGATGTGTTTTAGGTAGGAAGGTAACTAGAAGTCACTGTTCATGTCACTGTATCATGATCAGTATATGCGACAATAAATGTGATCTTTTAGGAGTCCTAGTAAATGCCAAATAGGTTGGTAGCTAGTGGGATTTCAGGACAGATTTTTCTTTTTACATTTGTCAGAGTTCTACATGACTCAAACTAGGGGACTAGTGGAGTCTATAAAGAGTTCGAAAGTGCTATTGAAAAATATGGTATGCCGAAATTTATGAAGGAATAGAGAAACCCTTTTAGCCAAGATTTGGCTGTCTCCTCTTCCCTTTCCCTTTCTCATACTTCTCCCCTATCTTTCTTATTATTCTCTCTTCTTCCTCTTATATTTCTATATTCTTCGTTCTATTTATTGTTAACTGTTGATGTTGCATAATTTTATATCAGATTTCTGTCAACAAATTCTGCATCTCCATATTATGATTTATTTGATTAACTTATCAATCTGTTTAGCTAAGATTTTTGACTCCTCTCCTGTTATCTTGTTGCATTCTACGAATTCTGTGCTTAATATTTACTATAATCTGTTTTAAAATCTCCAACTGACCTTTCAAGTAAACCCTACATTCCTTGTGTTCCTTTTCCTACCAGCTCCTCACTCAAAAACCCAAGACAGAATTTTTTTGCACGACCATTCTCTGAGAAATTTAGTTCTATTATCTTCTGTCCTGTTCTCAAGGTCTTGGACACCAAGCAATAAAACTGCTTTACTCCCTAAACGATCCTATATCTAGAATCCTTGAACATCACTTACTTTGATATATGTTTTAGCCATTTATAGAAAAAGGTAGAAAAAATTATCTGTACTACCAACTTATATGGATATTGTTACATTTGGTGATTATGAAATAGTTAAAATATACTCTTTTTATTTTTTTTGATTCAGCAATAGGTCATTGGATGTGCTATCTGAATATCCAGTAAACTGCCTTATCACCTTGTTTTTTTCCCTTTCACATGCTCATACATGGTGTTTGCATCAGCTGTTGACTGTTGGGCTGCATATTAGTCAACCGTTTTGTATGAGGCACTTATATTTTCCATTAATTTTTGAACTCAAAATACTATTCGTATCAGCTGTTAAGACATTGTACAGTTAATTTGTGACTTAGTATTTGCTCTCAATTGCTCATAGTGAACTGCAACTACTAACCCACTAGTTTATAACAATAGTTCGTTGCTTGTGCAGGTCATATTAAAGCTATTAACTCTACCACTTTGAAGGTTTTGAATCTGTCTTCAAATGCATTGTCAGGTCCCTTGCCCCCTAATTTAGGGATATGTGTTTCTGTGGATTTGAGTAAAAACATGCTCTCTGGTAACCTATCTGTGATGCAGTATTGGGGAGATTCAGTGGAGACTATTGATCTAAGTTCAAATGCATTATCAGGCTACTATCCAAATGAGGCCTCACAGTTTGGGAATCTAATTTCCATCAAGATTCGAAATAATTCTTTAGTAGGATTGCTTCCTTCGGTATTAGGAAACTATGCTAAATTGTCTGTAGTTGATCTCAGTTTGAATAAACTTACAGGACCTGTTTTGCCAAGTCTTTTTATATCACTAACTTTGACAAGTCTGAATCTCTCGGGAAATTACTTTAGTGGAACTATTCCACTTCAAAGTCCACACTCAACTGAGTCGCTTGTACTGCCTTCTTATACTCATCTAGAGAGCCTTGATTTATCTGATAACTTGTTATCTGGTTCATTGCCTCCAGAAATTGGTAACTTGCAAAGTCTTAAACTGCTCAACCTTGGAAATAATACTTTATCTGGAGAGCTTCCAAGTGAGTTGAGCAAGCTCGGTGGGTTGGAATTTCTTGACCTATCAATCAATCATTTCAAGGGTAGGATACCTGATCTGCTTCAACCAGGTCTAAAGGTATTTAACGTTTCATACAATGATCTATCAGGCACTATTCCTCCAAACTTGCAGAGGTTCCCAAGTACCTCATTTCAGCCTGGAAATGCTTTACTAGTCTTCTCAGATGCCCTGCCTGCAGGAAATAATAGCAATGGAGTCTCTGGGAACATGAGTCATCATCGTCCGAAGTCTAGCATTCGAGTGGCATTTATTGTTGGCTCCATTGGTGCTTTCATGTTGGTTTTATTTGCCATAATGACATTATATATAGTAAGAACTCAAGAAATTTGTGGAAGGAATGGGTCCAGAGGTCAAACTACTGGAAGAGATCTAAAACATGGGATTTTTGGGCCGCTCAACATATTTAAGACTCCAAAAGAGAATGCTGTACCTACTTCAATGAGTTTCTCAAATGACCATCTGCTGACATCAGCTGCTAGGTCAATGTCTGCGCAAAAAGAATTGTTAACGGGGGCTGTGGAATATGGTTATTCTGATTCAAAAGGAGTTTCAGAATCTACAAAGCTTGATGTGCCAGAGAATTGTCCTCCATCTACTGGATGGAAGTCGTCTCCGGGGTCACCATTGCCATCTTCACCTCATGTTATTGATTCACACTTGTCTGAGCAACCAGTGAAGTTGGATGTGTATTCACCAGATCGACTTGCTGGAGAGTTGTTTTTGTTGGACAGCTCTTTAATTTTCACTGCTGAAGAATTGTCTCGTGCCCCTGCAGAAGTTCTTGGTAGAAGCAGCCATGGTACATCATATAAGGCAACACTAGATAGTGGTCACATGTTGACTGTCAAGTGGTTGCGGGTTGGCCTTGTGAAACATAAAAAAGAGTTTGCGAAGGAGGCAAAGAGAATTGCAACCATTAGACATCCAAACATTATCTCTTGGAGGGGTTATTATTGGGGCCAAAGGGAGCAAGAGAGATTGATTGTTGCAGATTATGTTAATGGAGATAGTCTGGCACTCTATCTTTATGGTAAGACTTTCAATAACCTGATTTCTATTCAAGCTGCCATTTCTTCAAATTTTTAACAGTTTCTGGATTGCTTTATATCGTTTATGGTTTCTAGAAAGTAACACTAGTTAATGTGTTCATTTTATTAATTTGTTAAGCCTTTGGTCTTTTCCTGGAGATTTGCATCTTTTTGTTTTTGCCATCAGAAATGTCCTTTGTGTGCATATAACTAGAGTTTAGCTCAAGTTTGATAACTTCTGTTTTTTTTCCTGTGCTAATTATGGTAAAAGTAATTCTTAAGCTAAAATTCTGATGCTTTATTCTGCTTCTATCCATGTATTTGCCAATTTTACAGAAGTTGTGCACACCACTAAACAAGTTACCATAGGAATGAATAATAAGTATTGGTGCTAACCAGTTATCCGGGAAGATTTTATTAATTAATTAACTATTATGAAAATTTTTAAAAGTTCAATACATGTGGGACCTTAGGAGCAAATCATAATGAATTTGAAAAAGAAAAATAAGGAAAAATAATTTTTCTGTGTTTGAAAAGATCAATCTAGGTGAAATGTGGCATGTTAATATTAGTTAACACCTAACTTTTCCTCAAAATGTATCATGATGCTTATAAATCATGAGGAAAGCAGTAATTTAGGACATGCATTTAAGAAAATTAGTTCAGTGTCTTTATTTTTTTCTTTTTCTTTTTGAGAAAAGTATTAAACGTGGTCCATTCAATTCATTAAGAAAATGAGCAAGGAAAACAATACCTGACACTGAGCCCCCTTCACTCAGGCTTGTGAGGATTTAAACCCTCTGCAAAACCTTTTCATCCTGCATCCTCTAGGACAAAAGAACTCGCCCTCAGATAGAGATACACCCTCTACTAAATGTTAAACTCTAGACTACAACAGTTTTTGAAATACAGGAGTACTGTTCCTGAGTTCTCTGCTGCAAGTACTAACCCAATTGACCACCAAAAACTTAATCTGTGAAGTCACTTTGCCCATGTTTCTCCATTTCTCATTGAAGACCCTGTTGTTCCTCTTCAGCCAGTCCTCTTCAGCCAGATGCACCAACTGATGACTCATCCCAGTCTCTCTTCCATCTATGTTGGAAACACATCCCTTGCCAAGTTGTCCACAATATTGTAAGGTCACCAAGATAGTAATCAAGGGACAGCTTCTCCCTAGAGATTCTCCAGATAGCCAAGGAGAACTCACCAGCAAGGAATAAGTTGTCAATAGTTTCCACAGCTTTCTTACAAAGTTCACATCCAAAAGGGCCATAGAAATTTCATTTAATCAAATTCTGATCAATTAAGATCTTGTTTTGGATGGCCAACCATGAAAAGATCAATACCTTAAGATGGGAGGGGGCATCTCCACAACTGGTAGGCAAAAGAAACATGAGCTCCACCAAAGCTTAAGATCCTATTTGCATTTTTGACCGTAAAGGCTTTATCCGAACTCCATTTCCACACAAACATAAAAAATATTCTATAATTCAAGTCACACTTGATATAACTTAGCCAAATTCTACAAAAAGCCATTTTCCTAGGAATCTAAGTAAATGTAATTCAAATTATAGATCCAGCTAAATTAGTCAAAATCTATAAAATGCAAATTCATTGGGAACAGATATCAAACCCATGGTCGATTGTGCTGCCCCTGGTTTAGGGCGTACTGAATTAAAGCCTCACCAAAAGCCCCCACGCCTTCTCTGCTCCTATGCAGACCCTTCAAAACCCTCGCCTCTCTCCCGCATCCACTCACTGCTTGTTGCCTCTCCTTTCAGTCTTTCTCCCACTCTTCATCCATCCCTAGCTATGGCCACCGAAGTTGGAAGACCGTCTTTCCTCAACTATAGATCGATGCATGCCGCCAAGTGAGCCCACCCCTCCCTCCCTCCCTCCCTCTCTCTCTTGCTTCCTCTCCCCTCCTCTCTCTCCTTCCTCTCTGGTCCTCATCCTCCCCATGGTTACAGTATGGTTTGGTTTGGTACAAACCAGTACCATTCCATATCAATTACTGGCCAACATGGCTGTCAGTACCCATTCTGCCATCGTTGGTTGAACCAGTGTCATCAAAACAATTGCTATGTGATACCCCATGTTTCCTTATATCTAAAACACAAAAGCACAAGAAGATGGAGAACAAAATTTCAATAAAAATGAAGAAAGTGGATACAAAGGAGATGTGCTTTTGTAGTGACCTTGATCGCCATAAGTCATTGCATGGTAGATAAAATTTTAGAGGGCAGCAAATAAGTTGACACTAATTTAAGGTTGGGAAATAGTAAGGCTGCAGGCATGTAAGATGAAAGTAGTATAGGTGCAACTGTAAAGATAAAGTGTGTGATAAGTTTGAGCTGGCGGTAGTTAAAAAAGAACATGGGAGGAACCATAAGAAATTCACATACTGACAACAACAAAAAATCTATCCAATTGTGGATTGGTAATTAATTGATTCGAACCCATGCCTGTTGTTGACCCAATCTTAATGTTCTACTTTCGTTAATCTTTTGCTCTACAAGCTATTGAAAATGTAATATTTTTCTAGGGATTGATTGTTGCTAGAGAATCAATAATAATGAAGTTAATTGAGGGAATCCAAATGAATTGGGAGAAAAGATTTGAAGAACTTTCTTTAACTGTGGATGGATTCTTATTAAGAATAGCCTTATCAAGAAAGCTGACCTTCAACTATATTTGATATTGCTTGCTATTGACTTCACTGACTCTAGTTTTTGGACATTTTATTATCAGTTGGGTATGACTAGGTTATATCAGTCTCTTTTGTCTACAGAGTGCTCTTGCAACCTATAGAAAGCATATGATCACGGATGTAACCTATTTTTGCTACCTGTTAGGAATAGCCATCAGAAAGTGCTTTACAGACTACGAAATGCAAACTCTTGCGACTTAAGATAAACAGAATTAAACTTAGTTCCAATTGTTGAGGTGTAAGTCATGAGGGATATCTTCAACAATATGTTTGGTAGTTGTTTTGATGGATTGCTTTGGTGGTTGGCAGATTGTTCCAAAGATATTTCCTGTGCACCTCTGGTGATGCATTTTATGAAGATAATGCAATTTGTAACCTAAATTGCCATCCACACAGTTCTAATTTCATGGAACATTGTTAGCTGGTACTAGATTTTTATCGTGATCCTACCATAATGTGAATCACCAGAATTCGGTAAGTGTATATTGGGAAAACCATTGTGATTTAGTTCTTCTCTGAAACTCAAGACTAAATGTTCTTTAACATATCATGTTGTCTGCAGTTCTTTTTTATGTCCCCACATGGAAGCTACTTATGGCAAAATGCAACTATGTAACGGATCAAAAATCTTGCGTTTTCAGCATGGTGGCTTGTTAACATGGAAATATAAAATCTAACCTTTAGATTTTCTTGTTTAAGAACTGAAATCCTTTGAGTTGCATCTCAGTGTTGTGTGAAGACCAGAGGTCTAGTTTTGGAGGATTGGCTACTTATAGCCAACCTGCTTAAATGGAAGTATGGAATAAAATTTTCTGAAAGTGGACTGTATAAGTCAGGCATCACGAACTCACACATCAAACAGTTTGAGCATAGGCAGTACCTATATGACCTGCTGGATCAGTATTATAGTATTTTTGTAGCATAGTTTACATCATACAATGCCCATATATGTTAATATAATATATAGCAGATTCTTGCTAAACTTGTTTAAGAATTCTGCCGCTATGCAATCATATTGATATATACATTTATTTATGTATTGTTGAAGAGGGAAGAGGATGTGATTTAGCCTGTTGGTGAATTTGGTTAGAGTTGAAGAAACTTGGGAAGCTATCAGATTTAAGCAATCAGGTGCAGGTCACTAGGATCGATCACCAGTGTGTATGGTGTAAGAATGTCTTACCATGGGGTTAGAACGTATTATGTGACTAGCCTATCTATCTGAGTCTAACCCAAATTGAACTTGTCTGGCCCAAACCCTTGCTCCATCCTGAATTAGATTCTTGGTTGTTCTCTTCCATGATTTTCACAAGTAGGCACAAGGAATGAATTTCTGTATACCTCTGCCAGCTGCATTACAAGGTTGAATGAAATATGTATCAGGCAAATAGCAACTCTAGCACAACCTGTATGTTTGTGAATGTGAAGAATTTGACATCTAGCTCTGTAGGGTTATCGCTTGGGATTTTGATATAAATTATCTACAACCCTGCTTATGTACAAACTATGCATATTCTAGAAGTGCCCTTTATACTGCTTGAGATCATGATGCTTATCTTCAAGAGCACTAGACATGGCCGAGCTTGAACCTGAAGGGGCACTCCATGGCTTAAGATCCACCTCCTTGCAGAGCAACTCATTGTTCACCATTTACGTGAAACTGCTGAAGGGTATATCATTAACCCTCTAAGGAGCATTTCTAAAATTAGATGTCAAATGCATTCTAGTATATAAAGGTTTAAAATTAGGAAGTGAAATTGATGAGATCCTTGGTAACCTTAGATGAGGTTTAAAATTAGGAAGTGAAATTGATGATATCCTTGGTAACCTTGGATGTTCAGTCTTTATGAGTAGGCTATGCACTGAAGCATAATTTTGATCAATCTCACAGTAGTTGGTGCTTGTTAAATTTAAATGAAAAAATTGTTGCCAAGACCACAAAAATTATTACGGTGTGTGGTCCAGTTGGATGTTGGATGAAGAGGATTATAATGATATGTATTTTACTCTGATAGATTGTCTGCACCACACCTCTGTATCTATTGTTTCTGCTATTAATTTCATCTTTATTCCATGAGAAGTAGAATTTTTTCCTTTTTTGATTTGAGTTTTGGCCTAATTCTACTAGAGTCAACATTATAGAAACTTTCTGGTTCTCATGATTGATACTTCGATATTTTGCTGCTCCCTTGTGTTCCATTTTCCCCCATCTTCACCATGGTTTTTGTTGTGTCCACCCAAATACATATCCTCATATATTCTTTGATTCTGAACATTTTAGCTATTTTATTAAATCTTTTCCCTACTGAGAGTATGCTCCCTCGGTGGAATATATGGTTCTATCTTTACTCCATGTATGCTGTGCAGAGTCAACACCAAGAAGATACTCACGCTTATCTGTTAGCCAAAGGCTAAAGGTTGCCATAGATGTGGCTCGGTGCTTGTTCTACCTTCATCATGAAAAAGGCCTGCCTCATGGCAATCTAAAGCCAACAAATATACTCTTGACTGGTCCAGACCTCACTGCTCGGTTGACAGACTTTGGCCTTCATCGACTCATGACACAAAGTGGCACTGCTGAGCAGATACTAAATTTGGGAGCACTTGGATATCGTGCCCCTGAATTAGCGATTACAAGCAAACCTTTCCCATCATTCAAGGCTGATGTATATGCATTTGGGGTGATATTAATGGAACTGCTAACCCGAAGAAGTGCTGGTGATATTATTTCAGGCCAGTCTGGTGCCGTTGATCTAACTGATTGGGTTCAGATGTGCAATAGGGAGGGGCGTGGAACAGATTGCTTTGACAGAGATATTGCAGGCTTGGAAGAAGCCCCAAGGGTGATGGATGAATTGCTCGCTGTATCACTTAGGTGCATTCTTCCTGTAAATGAGAGACCTAGCATCAGGACAGTATTTGAAGATCTCTGTTCCATAACAATGTGAGATTTTTTTTTCTTTGTACATGTTGTTGGAATTAAAATTTCCCATTTTTTTCTGGGTTTCCAGGCCTTCTAATCAAGGCTGGTTTTAAGTTTAGTGTAAAAAATTGATCCATTAATTGATGTTCCGGGTTTGGTGGTGGAGTTGAAAGCAATGTAATTTTCATTCTTATCTGTTGTATTGCTGTGTCTGCAATATTTGACATCCGATTTGCATATCCGATTCCAACGAATTTGTTGCTAATAATTCTTACATAAGGACGGAACATATTGTTGGATCAACATATTGTCGCGTTGCATTAATTCTATGAGAGGCATCCGTAGCACAAATCTGTTTATGATACCACGCCGCGAGTTGAAACTTATTCCAGGCCTCTCAACTGAAACCCGGGATCCAGCGTGTATAGGTGTTTAGTGTGTTTACTGAGGGAAGCTCTGAAATGATGGGGGAAAAGGGAAAGAGGTTGGTTAGGGTTTCATCTCGAGAGAGGAAGGAGGTTGATATAGACCTGAAGAGGTCAGATATGGTTGGGGTTCCCTTGCTGCAGTCTGCCACGGGGCCAAAGGTCTCAAGCAAATGGGTGATCAAGTCGTCCCATCGGGATGTTCCATCTCGGACCGGGAGCAAATCTTGGGATAGCAAGTCGGGGTTGGTGGGGGAGTTCTCAGCGGCCTTTGTTAAGGGGCTAGATGTGATTAGCAAAAGGGCGAAGGGATCGCCTCCAAGGAGATCAGTGCATCCATCGAGTGGTTGGTGGAAGGAGGCAAATCATGGGCTCAGGTTGTTAAGAGAGTTCGCTAGTTTAAATAGAAAACTACTCGAGTCATAGATGAGGAGGTCTTTGCTTTGGAGAGCATGTTTACTTAGGTGGCGGCCTTCTCAAATGAGGAGAAAGATCGTTGTTTGGCTCAATGGCAAACGACTTTTGTAGGTGAGTTTCTAGGCCGTGGATTCTCTCTTGAGTTTGTGCATAAAGAGATGGATCTCAAATGGAACATCCAGGGGGAGTTCCATGTTTCATCCTTATTTGATTGACTATTGATCTTTCAATGTCCATCAGAAGAGGATAAATTAAGAATCCTTTAAAAAGAGCCATAGATAGTGGCTGGTCAGTTGCTGGTTTTGGAAAGCTGGAGACTCCAATTCCAACTGAGATAGGACACTGTTCAACGGACCCAGATTTGACTTAGGATGCCTGATTTACCTCTGAAATTGTCGGATAAGAAGATGATTTTGAAGCTAGCATCAATGGATGGGGAGCCACTGTATTTAGATGAGTGGGTGCAGCTTCCACTAGAATGGGGTTCACCAGAGTTTGTGTGCTCATCGATGTTGATCAGATTATTTGCTCAGGAGCTCAGATATGAGTGAAAGATAAAATCTTATGGCAGTAGTTCACCTATGGAGAACTGTTCGAAATATATTTTGGATATGGAAAGATTGGTGCAACTATGGATTCTTGTGGCTGTATGAAGGTTAGAGAGTTTGAGCTCAGGCCAACATATGATCCTTGGATCCAAGCTGCTTAAGTGGCCATCCCCACTACTGCGGCACAAAAAGCTAAGAAAATACCTTCCTCGACTCTTGTTGGTGGACAGTTTGAGGCAGAATGGGTTTAGGCAAAGAATAAATCCAAGAAATCCCCTCCTAAAGCTTAATTTAAGGCAAAGGTGGATCCTTTGGTGGGGGTGGCATCCAAATTTGCTCCACCGATGAGTCTATCGTTTGAGGAGCAATCTAATGTCCAAGATATGGATACAGTAGTTGTTGTTAAGGAGAGGGTAGTAGCTAAAGATAAAAAGAAATGCTCTCCACCACTGAACTCAGAGAAATATAAATCGTCATCGGATTACCCATCATAGACTAAAATACTGATTTTAAAAGATAGGGAAGGAAAGAATGAGCACTTTAAGGAGCCAGCAGCCCAAAGGTCTACCACTAAGCATAAATGTTGTCAAAGTCCATATGGAGGTTTGAAAGCCAATAGAGGAGACAGGGTTGGAGGTGCAACCAAGGTGGAAGAAGAATAGCACAATCAACTAATTCTACATACTTGATGTAGATGGTGCAGCTTCCATTGGATGATATTTCTCACCTACATCAGCAGCCTCTCCTTCAAAATCTTCAGAACAAGCTTGACTAGGTAGCCAGCTCCCATATTGTACCTTCTATGCTTATAAAGTCCTCATTCAGCACTAGCATAAAGGGGGCTGAACCTGAAGTTTGTCTAGAATTTAAAGAGGTCGAGCAGGGTGCAAGGGGCTCTTCCTCTGTGTTGAAATGAAGATTTCTAGCTGGAATTGTAGGGGGGCTGTGAACCCTCCCTTTGTTAATTATAGTAAAACTCTTATTAGACAGCATAATGTGGATGCATATTGTTTCCTTAAAACTAAACTTTCTGAGAATGCTTTGCCTTATATTTATGGATTTATGGGACCTACTTGGGATACATTGATGATCCCAGCTTAAGGTCTTTCAGGTGGTGTTGTTGTTGGTTAGAGGAAAGGGCTTGGGTAAATTTAGTTTACCCATGGGGATATACAGGGGGCTTTTGGTATTGTTAATATTCCTTATAGGCCGATCGACTTGGATCTTAGGTGTTGTTTATGCTAGTACCAGTAGAGTCGAACACTGTATTTTCTGAAAGTTTTGGTTGTGCTTACTTTGGGCTATCCTCTTGATCTTCTTGTTGGTGACTTCAACTATATATTATGTACTGCTGACGAGAAAAGGGAGAAGATCTTCCAGGTAAACCAAGATGTTCGTGAGTTTAAGACTCTTCCTAGATAAAGTAGTCTTGCTAACTTAGGGTACTAGGGGCCCCAATATACCTGGTGCAACAATAGATTTAGGTTAGCTAGAGTTTAGAAAAGAATTGATTGAGCTTCTGCATCTGATCAATGGATTGATTTATTTTTCGAAACCACTATCAAGCATCTAACTAGGTTTGCTCCTGATTGTTGTCCTATACTGGTGACTATTTTAGATAATTATTCTAGAAGATCGATACTTTTTGATTTAAAAAGATACGGTTAAATTGCTATGGAATTCAGGAGGTCATAAGTCAAGCTTGGCATTGTGAAGGCAATCATTCATCGGCTATTAAGCTATCTATCTTATTGCACAATACTAAAAAAGCCATTGCATAGCAGAAATGTAGTGTAGGAAAGCTATTTAATCAAGGGAGATAGCTAAGTGACTAAATTTATCAAATCCAAATGGAAGAAGTACAAAATGGGGGTCTCGTACATCAAAAGCACATGCATCTTCTGACCTTATTACAGGCCTATCAGAAAAACTTATATTTGCAGGAGGTATTTTGGAGACAAAAAGCTCGTACTATACGGTTAAAAGAAGGTGATGCGAATACAAAATACTTCCATAGATCCACTATATTAAGGAGGCAAAACAAAATACATTTTATAGATAATGTGCAAGGGGACTGGATAGAAGATCCTAGTGCAATATGATTTTTGTTACTGTATCATTTTCAATTAAGATGGACCATGGACCTGGGTGTGCAGGAGTTAGAAGAGGCCATTATGGACTCTAGGGTCATTAGCGAGCAGAATGAGATCTTTATCAAAGCTATCATGAAGGATGAAATTTATGAGGTATTCAAAAATATGCATCCAGACAATTGGATGGCTTGCTTCTTCTTTCAACAATTCTAGCATATTATTAAAAAGGAGGTTGTGGCAGCAATTAAATGCTTTTTTCTTCATGGGATGTTGTCGAATACTTGGAAAAAAACTTACATTACCTTAGTTCCTAAGGGGCTAATCCTGTGGGTGTATCTGATTTTCGCCCCATCAATTTGTGTAATATTGCTTATAAACTGATCGCAAAGATTCTTGTTAATCGGTTGAAGCCAATCCCACCAACTCTAATATCCTAAGAACAAGGGGCTTTTGTATAAGGTAGGAATATTCATGAGGATATTTTGTTAACATAAGAAATTATGCATTCTTTATGGAAGGCCTCTCCCTCTAGAAGCTTGCTGATGTATAAATTGGATATGGAGAAAGCCTATGATCATCTACATTGGCCATTCCTATTCCAAACTTTACAGCATTATGATTTTCATTAAAGAAGCTTGTGTGGTCAATTCCCGATTTGCTCTAATCATAAATGGTTGTCCAACTTCTTGGTTTTTGCCTACCCAAGGTCTTCGACAAGTTTGCATGCTTTCACCATACTTCTTTACATTATATTCAAAAACTCTTTTAAGGATTCTTCATGGTGTTGTGAATGGTAATCTACTGAAAGCTTATCAACCTGGAGGAGGGCCGGTGGTGTCTCATGTTACCTTTGCTAACATATCCCTTAATTGCTGAGGACAAGATTAGAAATGCCATTATTTGAAAGTCTATTTTACATATCTATTGTCCTATTTCTGGTCAAGCCATCAACTACGCTAAATCATAATTATCTTTAGCCCATCTACACTTTTGGGGAGCAAACAACAGATTGATTAATCACTTGCTGAATATTACTCTGTGAAGTAGATCTTAGAAATATCTAGGAGTACCCATGTTGGGTACTACCCGTAAAGTGACTGAATTTAATTTTATGTTGGATAATTTTTCTTCCAAAATTGCAAATTGGAGTTGGAAGACCTTATCTCTTGTAGGTAGAACAACTTTAGTCCATTCTGTATTGTTAACTATCTCTTTGCATTCCATGGCTTGTGTTCCTATTTCTTTAACCATTCTTTCTAAACTTGAGAAATAGTTTCGGACTTTTCTTTTAGGGGCATACTTCTGATCGGAGATATCTTCATCTCATGTCGTGGGATCGTGCATGTTTGCATCAGGAATAAGGGGGTCTTGGGATATCTTTGTTGTTTCTACAGCATCAAGAATGCATGTGCAAGCTGGCGGCACTTTTGGTTTTACAACCCTCTTCTTTATGTGCTAAATACCATTTTCAAAGATCTTGGGATGGCTATTCCAAGCCCCAACAAGCTCCTACCATATGGGGGAAAATTGTGAACGGTGGCAAAATGATCCAACACCACTTTCAATGGCTCATTGGCGCTGGATCTAGGGTTAATGTTCTCCATGACCCTTGGGCTACCAATATTCCTCTGAGTAAAGGAGCCCACCTATCCGAATATAGACTAGGTTTCTGACTTCGTCACTCCCTATAGTTGCTGGGATCTCTTGGGAAATTATTTTGAAGCTGAGATGATGAAACAAATCCAGAAAGTACCTATTGCGCTTGGATCTTGGTCTGATCCGCTGGTATGGAGTCACGCTAGAATGTCTCATCTATCTTTATGTGATCTGAATGGGTCTTATCTCCACAATCAGATTGTTCAGGGATCCAATTTATAGCATGTTTTGAAACTAAAGGTTCCCCCTCAGATGAAAATGTTTTGGTGGAGATTAGTGTGGAAAAGACTACCTTGCAAAGCTATTTTGCTTAGTAGAGGAATTATACCTATTAATGAAGTCTATTATGATCTTTGTTAGTTGATCGAGAAGGATTGTAATGATGTAATTGTTGACTGCTAATTTGTAAGGCATTGTTGGCTTCACTTAAAAAATGTCAGCAACATTAATTTTTGTCTAGCTTCTGTATCCATGCTATTGGGTTATATTACCAGTGCCAGAGTAGAGGACTTGGCTGGCCGGGCTGATTTGGAATGCTCGCAATGAGCGTGTCTTTCAACAGTTTGAGTAGTCTCCTCGTCAACTGATCAAAAGGTGTTTGTTAATTATATAGACTTGGATACTACTTACAATCGAAGTTATTTTGGCACCCCATCAAGGTACTGGGGTAGTGCCATGCAACAAACCTTACTCCCTACTTCTTCCAGAGTAATGTCATGGTTGCCCTCTCCCTTCGGGGTATTAAAGATTAATTTCGATGCTTCTGTGCAGAATGACCAGACAGGAGTTAGTTTCGTAATCCGTAATGATAAGAGGGGACTGATACGAGTTGGGGGCAGGCTTCTACCTTCGAGTCCTTTTTCAAAGTAATATAAAAAAAATTTTAATTATAAAAATAATTTAATTTTTAATTTATTTAGCGATTTGATGCAAAAACGATAAAACTTCATTCAAAATGATATTTTATCGTCCACATCACCCACCCCCATTTTCCACATAGACCACACGAAAAAAAAAATTCAAAAATGCCATTTGGTATGGCATTTTTAAAAATGCCATTCCAAAAGACGTTTTTAAAAACGCCATAACAAATGGAGCTTTTAAATATTCCCCAAAAAAAATAAAAAAATGACCAAAAAATAAAAATTATAAATTTAATTTTTTTTAAAAATAAAAATTATAATTTTGATAAAAATAAAAATTATCTTTTTATTTCAAATTATCTTTTTATTTCAAATTATCTTTTTATTTCAAATTATCTTTTCAAATTATCTTTTTAAAAAAATATATGAAAAAAAATTATTGTAAAAAAAATTTAAAAATATCATAAAAAAAGAATTGAAAAGAAATAGAAATTATAATTCAAAATTTTTAAAAAATAAAAATTTTAAATTTAATTTAAATAAAAATCATCATTTCATATTACAATCTCCTTTTCGAATTAATTTTTTTAAAAAAATATCATAAAAAAATTAAAAAAAATAAGAAAAAATTAAAAATTATAATTTGGAATGAATTTTTAAAAATTAAAAATTAAATTTTAATTAAAATAAAAAATAATTTTAAATTATTTTCTTCATTCAAATTTAATTTTTTTAAAAAAATATCTAAACTAAAAAAAAATATCCAAAAAAAATCTTTCTTAAAAAATTTAAAAAATAAAAAATACCCAAAAAATGAGAAAGAAATAAGAAAAAAATTATAATTATAATTTTAAATAAAAATAAATAAAATTTTAATTTAAATAAAAACCATCATTTAAAATTACTTTACCCATTTCAAATTAATTTTTTAAAAAAAATATGTAAAAAAATAAAGAATAAAAAAAATAGCATAAAAAAGTCAAAATTTTAAAAAAATCAGAAAAAAAATTAAAATTTTAAATTTAAAAAAAATTAAAATTTTAATTTTAATTAAAATAAAAAATATCATTTCAAATTACTTTCCCCATTTCAAATTAATTTATTTAAAAAATATTCCAAACAAATGAAAAATATATCCTAAAAAAATTTCATAAAAACAAAAATAAATGGTAAAAATGGAAAAAAATTATAATTATAATTTTAAATTATATAAAAAATTAAAATTTTAATTTTAGTTAAATTTTGATAAAAGAAAAAAAATGCCAAAAAAAAGTGAAAAAAAGGGGAAAAATGTGCAAAAAAATAAAAATTAAAAATAAGAAATAAAAAAATAAAAATTTTAACTTTAATTCAAATTATTTTTTTAATTATTTTTTAATTAAAAAAATTAAAATTTTCTTCATTTCAAATTATTTTTTTAAAAAAATATCTGAAGGAAAAAAAATTGATTTAAAAAAATAAAAAATACCATAAAAAAGAAAAAAAGGAAAAGAATAGAATTAAAAAAATAGAAATTCTAATTCTAATTCAAAAACAAAATTTATAATTTTAAATTTTAAGAAATAAAAAATCTAATTATAATTCAAATTAGAAATATCATTTCAAATAACTAAATTAATTTAAATTTAATTTTTTAAAAAATATTTCAAACAAAAAAAAAATACTTAAAAAATGTCAAAAAGATAAAAATGGGAGAAAATTAAATTTATAATTTTAAATTATAAAAATTTTAATTTGAATTCTAAAAAATAAAAAAAATACCATAAAAGAAGTGAATAAAAAAATGGTAAAAAAATATAATTATAAATATAAATAAAAAAATATTAACTTTAATTCAAATAAAAAATTATCATTAAAATTACTATTCTCATTTAAAATTATTTTTATTTATTAAAAAATCACATAAAAATAACTAAAGAAATTGAAAAAAATTTAAAAAAAGTATTAAAAAAAGTAAAAATGAAAAAAATGAAAAAATGCCAAAGGGAATGGTGTTTTTGAAAATGCCATCCCCCTTGGCATTTTTCAAAGATATAATCCAAAAAAAAAACCCTTCTCCCTCTTCTCTGGCGATCTCCGACGTTTTCTCCTCTCCAGCGGCATGGCGGCGAGCTCCCGACAGCGGTGAGCTCCCTCCTCTCTCTCTCTCCCTCTTCCTCTCTCTCTCTTCTCTCCCTCTTCCTCTCTCTCTCTCCCTCTTTTTCTTAGGCCACCGGCGTCAAAGGGTTGCGTGGGCCGCGCGCCCCGACGGTGGCACCCGCGGTGGTGGCCCTCCCCTTCCCTTGGCCGGCCCCCTCCTCTCCCTCTTCCTCTCTCTCTCTCTCTTCCTCTCTCTCCCTCTTTTCCTTGGCCGTCGGTGACAGACAGCCGGCGGCGGCCCATGAGCCCCAACGGTGGCCCCGACGGCAGCCCCCGGCGGTGGCCCTCCCCTTCCCTTGGCCGACCCCCTCCTCTCCCTCTTCCTCTCTCTCTTCCTCTCTCTCTCCCTTTTTTTCCTTGGCCGGTGGTGACAGACGGCCGGCGGCGGCCCACGCGCCCCGACGGTGGCCCCCCAAGGCGAGCCCCGACCCCCTCCTCTCCCTCTTCCTCTCTCTCTCCCTCTTTTTCCTTGGCCGCCAGCGACAGACGGCTGGTGGCGGCCCACGCGCCCTGGCGGTGGCCACAGCGGCGGCCCCCCATGGCGGGCCCCGACGGTCCCCTTCCCTTGGCCGGCCCCCTCCTCTCCCTCTCTCTCTCTCTCCCTCTTTTTCTTTGGCCGTCGGTGACAGACGGTCGGCGGTGGCCCACACTCATCGACGGCGGCCCCGGTGGCGGACCCCCACGGCGGGCCCCGGCCATCCCCTTCCCCGACGGCGGGCAGCGGCGGCGGGATACGACGGGCCCCCGACGATCGGCCGCGGCGGGCCTCGATGGCGGGCACAGATGGAACGTTGCATTCAACGTTCATCACGTATCGACGAGAGTGGCATGGATTTATAGGTACCAGTTGGATACATTAGTTGATACATATAGATGGATAAATTTTAAATTTTTTACAAATATCATTTTACAGTTTTCATAATCTATTAAAATTTTAGCTTACTAATTTTTTTTATTTTAACTCTATCAGTTTTTGTAGGAGCCATATACAGATGAGATATTGGCTATATTACCGCAGATGTGTACAGTTGGACATAACATATGGACTGCTAGGGTGCCACTTATTTATTTTGATATGGTAGAGTGGCATCTTTCCGATCGTGTCCTACGGCAGTTTGGTCAGATTCAGGATATCCCAGAGCAGTTTGATACCAGTCAGGCACTTCATCGTATTGATCGACGAGGGAGAGCTCGTATTGACTGGTGTATCAGACATGCAGAGTATATCGATATTTGGGATGCACGTCGAGATCACATTGTTCATGGTGATCCTATTTTGAGAGACCGTTCGTATACCGATGACTACATGGTTTGATTTTTTAGCATTACAGTGTGAGTCATTGGACAGTCTTGGTATGCAGTTCCCGAATACAAGGACGAGAGTTCTGCTGTGCATCTTTTGATAAGATTACGAAAATTAATTTATGTTGTTTGTGTTATATTTTTTTTTTTTATATTTTACAGTATATTGACTGTTTTATTTTTATTTTGTAGACTGATTCCATGTCGAATGTTGTGTTGGACACTCGTCGTGCTTTATCTACGACTGATGAGGACGATCAGATTCGGATACTGCATGAGATAGAGAGGGCAAGTTTCGGAACATTGGTGACGATTGGTGTTGATCATATAGCTGTGCGCCTTGGTATAGAGCAGCCGATGCACCAGATATGAGATATACGCCATCATCATATGTTCCACATATATCATCTCTGCATATTCCGCAGATGTCATCACTAGATGCTGCACAGATGCCACCGCCTTTTGATCCACAGATGGCAGCGCCTTCTTCTTCCTACATCTCCCAGATGATATCACCGGGTACTAGTTGGCCACATGAGTATGATACTTTCTTTTCAGACCCATCCATGTATCCAGATGAGAGGGTTGAGCGGGTCGTTTAGTCCGTAGATGATCCGACAACATCAGTTATTCCTGAGCAGTATGACCAGCAGACCTCCTCCACTGATATAGGGGAGGAGCCATCACAGTAGGAGCAGGAGCAGCCGACGAGAACCTTCCTGAGAAGGTCCAAGCGACCACGGGCACCACGACGTCCTTGTGGGACTTAGTCTTTTTTAGATTTGTACTTAGTATTTTTGTAACATTTATTGTACTATTTTTTGTATGCTTGATATTTTTTTCTATTTAATATTATTAAATATTAATTTTTTTATATTATTTAATTTTAAGTGATCGGATATTATGCTTTGTGGATATGGATACACATACTCGAATGTGTCTCAGGATATTAGGAGAAAAAAAGTTATGCTAAAAGGACTATAGAAATTATAACGTAAATATTTATCATATATCGAATAATTTAATTATGAGATGAATCGGACCGTACTGGTACATCTCGATTTGGTACGGACACGTACAGTTACATACGGTGCGGTATGAAAAAAAGAATAATTAATTTAAAATAAAAAAAGTAATTTGAAATGATGTTTCTTATTTGAATTATATTTTTTTCTCATTTCTTTCTTATCTTTTCTTTTTTTATGATATATTTTATTTTTTTAATTTTTTAAAATTTTCTTTGGGATATTTCTTAAAAATAATTATCTTTTTTAATTTTTTAATTTAATGATATATTTTAATTTTAAGTAAAAAAATATTTTGAAATTATTTTTTTTATTTGAATTAAAAGTAGAATTTTTATTTTTCAAAATGTGAATTTATACTTTTTATTTTTTTCTCATTTTTTTCTTCTTTGTTTGGAATATTTTTTAAAAAAAATAATTTGACATAGAAAAAAATTTGAAATGATATTTTTTATTTTCATTAAAATTAAAATTTTAATTTTTTTTCTAAATTTAAATTTATAATTTTTATTTTTTTCTATTTTTTTAAACTTTTTGCTTCTTTATGGTACTTTTTATTTTTTTAATTTTTTATTTTTTGACATATTTTTTTAAAAAAATTAATTTTAAATAGAAAAAGTAATTTGAAATGATGTTTTTTATTTGAATTAAAATTAAAATTATTATTTTTTTTAAATTTAAAATTATAACTTATATTTTTTTCTCATTTCTTTCTCATCTTATCTTTTTTTATGGTATATTTTATTTTTTAAATTTTTTAAGATTTTTTTTGAAATATTTTTTTAAAAATTTAATTTTAAATGAAGAAAATAATTTAAAATTATTTTTTATTTAAATTAAAATTAAAATTTTTACTTTTTAAATGTTAAATTTTAAATTTATATTTTTTTCTCATTTTTTTCTCATTTTTTACTTCTTTGTTTGGAATGTTTTTTAAAAAAAATAATTTAAAATGGAGAAAGTAATTTGAAATGATATTTTTTATTTTAATTAAAATTAAAAAATTAATTTTTTTAAAATTTAAAATTATGTTATTTTTTTTATTTTTTTATATTTTTTTTAAAAATTAATTTGAAATGGGAAAGTAATTTTAAATGATGGTTTTTATTTGAATTAAAATTAAAATTTTATTTATTTTTATTCAAAATTATAATTATAATTTTTTTCTCATTTCTTTCTCATTTTTTGGGTATTTTTTATTTTTTAAATTTTTTAAGAAAGATTTTTTTTAGATATTTTTTTAGTTTACATATATTTTTTTAAAAAATTAAATTTGAATGAAGAAAATAATTTAAAATTATTTTTTTGTTTTAATTAAAATTTGAAATTTAATTTTTTAAAACTCATTCTAAATTATAATTTTTAATTTTTTCTTATTTTTTTTCAATTTTTTTCAATTTTTATAATTTTTTTAAAAAAAATTAATTCGAAAAGGAGATTGTCATATGAAATGATGATTTTTTTTTGAATTAAATTTAAAATTTTTATTTTTTTAAAATTTTGAATTATAATTTTTATTTTTTTTCAATTCTTTTTTTATGATATTTTTAATTTTTTTTTACAATAATTTTTTTCATATATTTTTTTAAAAAAATTATTTCAAAAGATAATTTGAAATAAAAAGATAATTTTTATTTTTATCAAAATTATAATTTTTATTTTTTAAAAAATTTAAAATTATAATTTTTATTTTTTGACCATTTTTTTCGTTTATTTTTTTTTTGAGAAATATTTAAAAGTGCCGGCATTTTTAAGAATGCCGTTTGGAGTGGCGTTTTTAAAAACGCCATACTAAGTGACATTTTTATTTTTATTTTTTTTCACGTGGTCTACGTGAAAAATGGGGGTGGGTGATGTGGATGATAAAATGCCATTTAAAATGACGTTTTATCATTTTTACATTGAATCGATGAATAAATTAAAAATTAAATTATTTTTATAATTAAATTATTTTTTTATATTACTTAAGAAAAGGACTCTCCTACCTTCTTTGTCGGTTCTCATGGTGGAATTGGCTACTGACTGGTAGAGATGGCCAACGGGCCGTGTTGGGCCTGCATGGCCCAATTGCCCGCGAGCCAAAAAATTAACAGCTCGTGCCTGACACGGATTGTTTATTAAATGGGCCGTACCTGATATGACCGATTTAGCTAAACTCTCAGGCCGACGTGACCCACAGCATAGCATATTAGGGCGATGCCAGGCATGGCCCGTTGGCTCGTGGATGGTGCTGTGTCAAAAAAAAAAAAAAGCCCGCAAGCAATCGAGCCATGCCCAGCGGTCTATGCTGTGCTAGGCATGGATCGATCACCCATGAGCTTTTTTTTGAATGATAAAACTAAAAAAAAATAGAAAAAAAATATTTAAAATAAAAATTAATATTTCTGACTTTATACTTTATAATGAATTTATGATAAATTTGAAAAAAAATATGAAAGAAATATTGATGGCAAAAAATCTGTGTTGTTCACGCAGGCACTCTGATGATTAAGTTAGTATGGGATTCAAGTTAAAAAATATAAATGAAATTTAAAAGAGGGTAGAAATTTTTACTATAATTATTGTTCATTGTTGTTGGACTCGTAGTTGTTATTTGCAATAGGGAACACCAACGGTCACAATCGTGCCGGGCCTCCCGGCATGATAATTTCACTTTCGTGCCGTGCTAGGCCCGGCACTAACAGGCCGTTGGGTTGTGCCTGATCCGAAAAATAAATGGATCATGCCGTGCCATGGGCACAGGATCCTTAGACCCAGCACGGTTTGTTACTGTAGCTTGAATTAGGCACGGCTTAGTACTGTAGATGATTGGGCCGTATTTGGCCCGGCATGAAATAGGCCATGCCGGATGGGCTCGTGGGCAGCCCGGCCCGTTGGCCACCTCTACTGTCTGGTTAGGTTTGAGGGTGGTGGTACAGGTGTTGGCTGCTGAGTAGGTTTGGATTGAAGGATTCTTTTACTGTTATTAATTGGATCAATAACCCACCTTCTTCAAAAATGAAACGTAACCCTGTTCTCCGGGATATCCTTGCTTGGAAATCTTTTTGATTGATCTGTCATATTTCTCATATTTGTCGTGAGGCTAACGAAACGGTGGATTGTATGGCTAACCGAGCTCAGCAAGGGGATATCATGTGGAGACGGGGATGTATTGGAACCGTCATTCTCTGTTATTCTTCAATTCGATGGATCTAATGGTGCTTACAGTAGAAATGCATAAAACGCCAAGGGTTGGTAGGATTTGTTTGGCTGTGGGAATTGCTTTGTGTTCCTTGTTGTTTGTATACCATGACCTGTTCAAAAATGTGTTATCCAGTCTTGCTAACTCTGTCTTCCATGCAATTGTTATGTTGTCAGGCACAACCAATACTTCAGGGGCCTTTCCTTGCTGGGGCGGATTGTTAATGATTCTTTTGTGGCAGGGATCTCAGAAAGATCATTGGAGGCAGTCACTTGCATGATTCTACTATCTTATTAGCTTATAGTTTTGTTCAGAGGGCAGTATGCTAATGGTATTTGGTACTCTCTATTATTTGAGCACAATGTGTTTTGCAATGGAGGCTTGTTACGTTTTCATAATAGGTTGCTTTATTTTTTGATATGCTAAAGAAAAGAGATGGTGAAGTTTTTATAGGTGCAGATTGGGCAGCTGACTCCTAGCTTTTGCTTGTACGATTTCTATTTATCAGACTGTTTGATGAAGTCATTGTTTTGCATTGTAAATCTGTTTCTGAATCAGTTCTTTCAAATCTTGATGGGTGTAATAGGAGTTCGATATGTTGTTCTATCAAGATACTACTCTATAGTCCTATTTGGCTGCTTTGCAGATTTCTTTTTGGTGTTATGGCTTATGGGTTTGATTGAGATATGCATCTGGACAGGCTCTGAATTTGTGATGGGGCTATATGGCTAGTGGACTAATGAACTTTGTCTCCGGATTCAGCACTAGATCCTATGGATCCAAATGATGGTTGCTTTGTTCCCAAGGGTTGTTTTTTGGGATAGGTTTCTCTTACAGTTTTCAGTCATTTTGTTTGGGTGTGTAATTCATTAGCTTCTTTGGGGAAGTGGTGTATTTACTAACTAGGGGGAATGCGTTGTAGTCCTCGTTTGTACTTATCTTTTTTTAATGTTAGCTTTGCTCCTCTTTTTAAACCGCCCCCCCCCCCCCCCCCCCCCACAAAAAAAAAAAACTTGGGATGAAGCAACCAAGCAAACAAACAAACAAATAAAATAAATTGATTGCTAGATTTTCAAACATGCATGGAATACTTCTTTGCCACAGATGGCATATGAATGCAGGTTGTCAAAAGCCAGTAGAAATAATACATGGAGAGTATGAAATGCTCTACCCTCTTTTCTACATTTAGAAATCAAGCTAAGAACTTTTGAGGGTTTGGATGCACCGGCATGCTATTCTAGGATAACTGATCGTATACTCGAAATTCTCTCGGAGTCATATTGAAAGTTTCAAATGATACTTGAGCCAATTTAGAGGCTGTTTGGATGATTAAACTGAGAATCTTGTGGGTTTTGGGCTAGTCCACTTTAAAGATACCGGTGGGTAATTATGAACATAGGCTTAGTTTAAGCTATAATCCACTAATTTTGCTGGTTATGCAGGTCCAACTCATAAATTTTATAAGATTTTTAACCCAATCATCTAGACAAGCCCTTAGAAGAAACATGATAGTTTCAAATAAAAGGATCAAAATGTATAGTTAAGAAGGAAGATCAGCAAAAACAAGACCAAAAAAAAAGAAGTGGATATTATTCCATAGACATGGATACAAATTAAAATTGGATCTGGATGCGTCTTCAAATTAATTTCTAACTTGATAAGAGGGAAAAGATAAAATACGGTGATATAAGGGATAAATATAATTTGAACTAAATTATATATTTATATCTTTAAAAAATATTTCTTAATGTCTTCCTACACAACCACACACACACACACATATATATATATATATATGTCTTCATTCAAACCTTCAAATTAACTAAAAGATATAAGAAAAACAATATATTTTAATGTTATTTTAATATGTATATCTTTGACCAATCTTTAAAAGGAATAGATATTCACTTTTGATATCAAAATAGAGTCAAATGGATAAATTCTCCGCCATTCCTTGAAAATGGTAATCAAAGAACTTAATGAGTATCTGAGAGTGCGATAGTTATCCATTTTAGATACATATCCAACATGAATTTTTGGAGCTAGGCATGAGTGTTCAAGTAATATAGGAAATTGATAAAGAAAAAAAGAAATTAAGAGAAGAAACAGTTGAGAGAGAAAAATAGAGAAAAGAGAGAAAATAAGATAAAAAAATAATAGGTAGAAAACTAGAATGGAGAAGTGCAATTAAAAGGATTTACAACAAAATGACATTTTGGAAAACTAATAAAGTTACAATATGAAATAATTTAATTATTTTCTTCTATTGCCTAGTGGTTCGTTCTTAGAGGTAGTGTTTTGATTTTTATTTAAAAATCTTAATAGATTAAGTTTCTGATCAATAAGTAAAGGACTATGGCATTATTCCAAAAATAATAAGATTTGTTTGGCTTGCGGGAAGAGTTTTATCTTATTGGAATATATTTTTCGAGAAGTTGATGCTAGAATATATATGATTTTTACATGTTTAGTTGACCATAGAAAAGTGACATGAAAAATACATTCTACAAAATGATATATATTCAGTTAAGTATTTATTAATTTTTTTAAAAATATTATATAAAATATATGTTATATCTTTAGAACTAGATACAATATTTTTACCTACAATATTTAGAACACTAACATCAGCAGTATCAATAGAAGGAGAATGTTGAGACATAGATTTCAATACTGGAGGCCTAACCTGAATTGAAAACTAGATACTTGAATTAAGAGACAGATAATTGTCAATGCTTCATATTTATTCCTTCTTGTAAAATCATCACAATTATTTTTAAAATAATCATTGACAACCGAACATTCTGGGTTTGAAGCAGAGATAGTCATGTGAGGTGGTTGCACACATTCCAAATTGTTTGAAAAAATTAAGTTCGATCAATTTTAGCATGATGGCTTAAGGATATTTTTAGAAAAATGAAAATTATTAAAATTTTCAGCCCGTTAGAAAGTAGCTTTCCTATGTCCTACATGGATATTTTTTTATCCTATGAGAAAGCTATTTTTTCATCTCGCTCTTTTGAATTCTGCTACCAAATAACCAAACGAGTCCTTGGTGTTTGACAAAGGCTACAATCTTTGCGTAAAAGACTCGGTTTTTCCTGCTAACCACTTGGAATGCACGTTGCTAGCTACCACTTATGGCACACAAGGAAAAATAGAGTCCAGTATGCTGCATTTTGGACTTTGGGCCTTTCCCCTGTTGGATGTCGGAGAGAAGAAATTTGGTTTTACTTCTATTACCAGCCTCGTTGATTTGTACATTTACTAGTACTTTAAGTCTTCAAGGTCGAAGTCGACCAACTTCTAAGCAAGGGCCAAATCCATCCCCACAATCACTCTTTCAACATTGGAGCGATTTAAAATCAAATAAAAAACTAGAGACTCAATCATATCAAGCTTAGAAATTCAACCATCGGAATTTGTGTTTTACTGGAGCAACCCAAGTCTCTCTGGTCCAGGTCCAGGGTACACGTGCATGCAACTAAGAAGCACATCACTTGGAGAGAAAGGATGAAGGGAAGAGTATTGATTTTGATCAAGATAGAGGGTAAGACAAGGTAATACTATTCTATATAGTTGCGATGCATCCTCCTTCACCCTTTCATGCATAACGGACAGCAAAATTAGTTCTTTAGAAGGATTTGGCAGCAAAGAACCCATTCCCAGCCCACTCAATCTCATCTGCTTGCTCGCACTCCCCCTACCCATCCCTTCCCGGACTAATGCTCCAGCAAATTGGGCCAAGCTTTCTAAATGGGTTTGTCAGCAGATATTCGGTTGGATTTCTGGGCCTCTTCTACTGTTTTGGATACATGCTGGATTTGCCGGCAACCAATCAAACCCGGCCATTCGGGCTATGAGAACCACGCATGAATAGATGTTAAACAATATAGATATAATAAAAAGACAATAAAATCTTGATAATTCCATGATATACATATAATTACAGGTGAACGATACGTAAAATATCCTGGCACGACTAGCAAGTTAGAGAACTGTCTTCTTCTTCTTCCCTTTTTTTTTTTTTTTTTTTTTCAAGAAAAGAATGGGAAAAGCCCAACAATATTCAGAATTTATCAAAATTTATGACTATTTTTGGCGTTTTTAATATATAGATACCATAACTCTATGGCTGTCAAATAATTAAGTGATACCAGCAAAAAAGCAAGCGATAATCTTGATGACAACATATATTATTTCCTTCAATTTAGTGGCCCTACTCTGGAAGCTCTTTGATACAGATTTCTCACCCAAAGACACTCTGGAAGCTATCCATTGGAGCAAGGAACTACTAAATCTCTCCACTCTTTGAAAGGCTACACTGAAGTCCTGTTAATATAATCAAAAGTTACAATCAACGTTCCTCGACTCAGTCGTTGATGGATTAGGAAAATCCATATGATGGTGACGACAGAACAAACTATAAATATCCAACAGCTTAGATCCTCCAATGGCAGCGAGCAGATAGTTACATCAAGAAGGCTAATGATGTTATATATATCACTATTTAATTACATAAAAAAGTAATTATAGATTCGTATCAAAGATCCGGCACGCCTAGGTTGCTTGGACCTTGACCAAAACGCCAGAACAACATACCACTAGATACCATTCTGATTCATAGAATTATCAAAAGCTCAACTTAGTAAAGAATTTTCTTTTGGATAAATATATAAGAAACTTAGACTATGGAGACCACGTTAGCGAATCCAGTGAGGGCATGGAAGCTGTACCGCATAAGCCGATATCTTTATGATGTCCTAATTCTTTTCGAAAGGAACTACAAATATTCTTATATATATGAAGATCCAACACAACGCGGTGGCTTCCCTACGACCCTTGACTTAGAGGCCTTGATGCTTGGAAAAGGAGAAGAACACGCCTTCCGACAGAGCAAAGTCGGTGCGATCCGTGTCCTGGATGGCGCCAAATCTGGCGGCAGGGAGACGGCAATGCTTACTAATTTAATTCCTTCACTAAACCTTGTAGATGCCACGGCATTGGCCGGTCGGGGGAGGCAGCCCCGGAAAAGCTTTTGCAACGCCATTCACGAGCTCAATGCAGTCCGAGTCTATTAAATTTAATATAAGCTGGGTTAATAAAGTGGGAGCAAGTTAGGCCACCATTAGGGGGATTAGGGATATAGGTCAAGGACAGTTTTCTCGCAACAAAGATGGTTGTTTCCCTTACTTTTCTTGGTACTTACCATGACCTTAAGCGCCACAAGAAGGATTTAAAATAAATAGTGTTCAAGGGATAGACAGCTCACGTACTCTATTGTTGACGAGGGAAGGTTTGTATGTAATTATTGTTGGAAAAGAGGATATGTCCGCCTGTGGTTTGGCCTTTGGAGTGTGATCTGGGATGCTCTACCTCCCTTTCAGGGGTTCCAATGGGCCCCTACCATTGTTTTGAAACAAAATGCACAAGGTTTGAAGGGTCCTCGACAAAAAGAATGATTTGAAGTTGGTGGAACTTCCTACTTTTGGCTAAAATCTAGGCGTGGACTGTGGGATTATTTTTTTCCCTCTCTGGTAGAAAGGCCCTGGGGATTGGTTAAGGGTTAAAAGTATCATCTTTGACGGTAACATGCTGCCGGGCTGTCGTCTGTTTTAATTAGCACAAAACCTGCATATATACTCGTTTGGGATATCTCGATCTTATTTATGCGTGAACTCATCATTTACTAATATTGAAGGGCTTTCTGATAATCTACAGTTCTGGAGAGGGGAATCATTTTTCTTTAGAAAAAAAGATGACAAGCATAAAGTTGCATCGTTGTTTTGTGGAAAATATTGTGGTAGGTCCAAGGGGGAGGATTTTATGATAGCACAGGGCTTATTCGCTCACCCTTTTGCAAACCTCAAGGCATTGATAGTACTGTGGAAAGAATAAACAGGATTAGGGCAAGTTCATTGGATAGTTTTTAATCTACTCCTGTACGGTTGGTAATGGAGGTCAGGTTCGATGGGTGGCTTTGAACTCTTTCCTCGAGTCTCAGAGGTAGCCTCGAATTAAGTGACCTACTTGTTTAGATCCAAATGGAGCAATAACGTGATTCTAAATGTCTGTTTAACAAAACTAGCATGCGTAGTAATGGTGCAAGCGTCAAAGAATTTGGTCAACCTACCATGTCAGTCGACAAGGCTTCGTAAAAGAGAATTAGCATATCTTGAAGGCATGGAATTGGTTCCACTTGCTTGTAGAATTCAAACCTCGATTTGTAGAAATTCCCTGGTGGCAAGAAGCATTAAGCTCATTGCTGTCAGAGTGAAGTGGCTGTCGAAGTCCATGACCAAATTAGTTTAATCAACATTGAAATGTTCTTTCTTAGTTTAATTATCATCTAGTTGCAATAAAGAATTAGAATAATTCCTGCCCAGCTTTTTTGAATTGGAAAACTTTGTGGCTGGTCGTTGGTCGGAAATTAGTATGAAAGCCTCGGGAAAGAGTGCAAGAAGTCTGAACCAACATCCTAATTATATCCTAGGCTTACTAAGTTCTGTTGTGCTTTACGTGACAACCAACATAAAGTTTCTTTGACGAGTAGCGTAAAAGATGGCCTGCCCATAAAAGGAACAAATAGCTCTCGTCTTTCAAACCTCCTAGTTTTATAAATTTGACCTAACTCTTTTAGTTTTAAACTATGTATCTTTAATAAGATGACTAGATCTGGTCTAATACGAACGACGTTTACTTGGTCAATCAGAAATCTTGATCCATGCATGGGAATTTTGGGAACTATCTTCGTAAAATCACCAGCTACAACAGGAAGTTTACCGCTGCTCTTTTGGACTATACCAATTCCCAAGTTTGACCAGTAGAAAAACTTCACATTACCATTTGAACGTATTTAACATTTTGTATGGATTATTAAGCTTGAACTCTTCAATACCAACTCTAGTTAAATTTCTCGTTCCTCCTCTTACCAACTTTCATTATTTATTTCTCCTCCTAATGACCGCCTGGTTAGAATATATATCATCCAACTACGTTTTATTTCATACATGATGTTGGCTCTAGTTCATCTTAATTTCTTCTTGGGCTTTAATATTGAAACAAAGACAGAAAATGAAAACAATAGCAAACGCGCCATGGACAACAATCACCAGTCACCTTCTCCACCGTTCTCACACACTCACCTCGGCGACCTAATCAAGCCACCTTCCTCTCGGCCATAGACTCATGGAAGGTTCCAAAGCGTAGGGTGCCTGGGCCCGGAACCTCCAAACCGCCCATGCCGTGTTCTCAATGCACACTTTAAGCACGATTTTAGTAGCACGATAACTTTATACAAAGTTATGGACAAGGATAAGCATCAAGGACACCCCGCTCGATCGCTGTCTTCTCTTCTCTCTCTTCTTCAAAAGTGCTGCGTGTGTTGCCAAAAAAATAAAGAAAAAAAAGAACTGCTGCGTCACCTCGCGCGCAGTTCAATGCGGTTGTGCCTGCGGACCATGTGAACACCCCACCGCCCCTGCGCTTTTGCCGCCTCGCTCGCCGCTTTCCACTTGGAGAGAAACCATGGGATATCTCTCTGGCGGCTCTCGCACGCGCCACGTCTTCGCCTCCTCGCCCTGAGGACCTAACTTGCGCCTCCATATCTTCCGTGATTTCAGTGACGAATAATGAATGCTAGGACAGTAGTTGGAGTGACGACTAAAATAAGTAATGTCATAATAGCTCTGGTTACCGTTGCTAATGAGGCAAAGCTTCAAGCTTCCTCGTAGAGCTCAAGCCCCTGGGGCCTGGAGTACAAGCTAAATAATTTCTCCCACAGTATAACCTCTCCCAACTTTATTTATCATCCCAATTTTAAATAAAACCTATTTACCTCAAAACTGTTGGCAACCAATGTAGCAGATCGATCAATTAGAGCTCACCAAAAAAAAAATCTTGTTCAATCAGTTAAAGCCCGCTACATACCTAACCTAGATGTGTCCGGAGGGTTCCAATTCTCCCCTTAGCTTGTGACACCTCGACTATGATTGCAGGTGGTTTTCATAGTCGCGCATGCGAGACGCTAAAAGTGTGATCCATTGGTGAAATGCCCGTACATAACCCTCAGGACATGCAATTGGTTGCCAAAAATAATCGGTCTGTATTCCGAATTCCTCGCGATGAGCGCCAACTCTTATCTATATAAATCATTTCTGAGGGATCCTCTAGGTAAGTGCTCTCAAGCTCTCCTATGCTCCTGCATTGTCACTCTACTGTACTCACAATATATCCGTTACAGTGAGAATTCATTTGACTTAGGCATTGAGGATCGTCCTGTGTTGTTTCAAATCGGATCTGATATCAGCATTAAAAGTTCAAATACGATATTCTTTTTCCAGCATCATCTCGAGAGCAATCAACATTAATGCTATCACCACTCAAGTATGGCAACCATCATATTGCCACCTCAGAGGCACATTATGATTTTCGATCAACCCTTCTGAACTATCAAGCTAATTGTTCAAACTCTCTAGCAATTCATTCCTATCGACATTTTGGCCAGACCGATTTCTAGTAGCAACAAAAATGATTGGCTTAAAGTGTTATTAATATATTAAAAAAATTCTTGAGGGCATCTAATGATCAATTGATAATTAGTTATTCAATTATCTATCGATTATTTAATCGTTTCCCATGAATTACACCAATTCTCTCATCATCGATGGAGCTTTTTGCATGTGTGAGATATATACCACCATGAATTACTTTAGAGTCTTTTTTTTTTCCCCCATTTTTTGATTCAGCTTTACTTCTTTTCACAGAGAGGTTAGCAATAGAAGTACACTAAATAAAAATAATATTTAAGAATCTTAAGATGTAAAGAATAAAAAACCAATTAAAGGGGATCATGATTTTTTATGCTTTATTTTCTTTTTTTTGATAAAATCAAATTTATTAAACTAATTTAGAATAAATACATCTATGAGAATCAGCAATTAAAATATTGATAAATTTGATAGGAGCATTTGATAATGTCATCCATAGCATGGATCCATTGCTACACATATCACTGTCCAATATGTAGTAATGTTTATCTCTCTATAAATATGACTTCAAAAAATCATAGAGCTACTCTTATTTTTTCAACAATTTTGTTGAAGGGGATGAAAATCAATCTCAAAAGGTATAGATTTAGATAACTATCTTACAACCGCCAATGAATCACCTTAAAGAATAATTTGAGTTGCCTTCAAAATTCTAACGGCATATGACACATCTTTCCTTGTAGCACGAAACTCTAACATAGAAACTATAGTATCAAATAATAATCTAACTCCACCTACCACAACCAATGCTCTTTTACCACTTTTTTTAATAATTTTAGTGCCATCCTGATCATCTTCATTAAGAACACTACAGTCAAAGCTAACCTTAAAGAAATTAGAGAATAGTGGCTCCCAAGTAGAATAAATTTTTTTAAGAGGCATAGAATATCCTATAGATAAAGAGCTATAGTTTTCCTGAACTATTAATATATCCTTTGAGGTGTTATATTGATGTATTCATGTGCCTAAGTTGAAGCACTCATTAAAATCATTCTGGGAGTTCAAATAATATTTTGAAAAATATGATTATTCTTAGCCTCCCAAATGCTATACAAGCCATTAGAATAGCCTCTAATTGCTGCTATCTTTATTTGATCTTTCTCTGATTATACGAACAAACTTATCTAAAAAAAAAATACGGAGATAGTTGAAGCATTAGAAACTGGGACTATGCTTTAAATATGAGTAGTCAATCTACAATGCAAAATAACATGAGTAATAAATTTCTCCAAATCATGATAGAGATCAAGTTATTAGGAATGTATAAACTACACTGATATAAAATACCCCGATATAGAAGTTGATTTTATATTAATTTTCATATAAATTAAGGTTTGCCATATCATATCAAAGTTCGATACCAATACGCCTAATGATGGTGTACCTATATGGTATGCCGAACTGGCTCTATATGATATAGTAACATGTTGGCATTGATATAGAGCCTGGTACCGAGATGCGAATCTTGCCATAAAAAAAAGCAACTTTAGGATGAACACTAAGTCTCGAGATCCATTGATATTTTTAGTTAATGAAGCTTTAGGTTTGAAATATTTATAAAGATCAGCAACTCTAATCAATAGCTAAAGAGCCAATCCCAACCTATCAACATCATCTCCACTCAAAATAGGGATAGAATTTTCTTAACCAATGACTTAGAAAAAACTGATGAATCAATGTTGAGGGATTTCAAACATTCATATCAGGCAACAAAAGATCATGACAAACTTAGTATATACAATAATTGTGATCAATAAAGCAAGTTTAGCAATCTTGTATCAATCAAGGGTCCTCCTTAGTTTGAGGATAATGGGTAGATGTAGCAATTTTATCTTGATTACCCTGCCAAAACATTCCTCAAAACTCACATTCGTTTAGATTTAATATTTCTAGAAAAAAATAATTTTCTCATTTTAGGGGATGGAAGGTGAGATAGCAGTTCATTGGGTAGGAGTCAATGCACCTGTGTACGCATTTATACGTGTATGTAATTTGTGTCCATGTATGCATGATTCTAAAATATTTTAATAGTTGATTGAGTTGAGAGAAAAACTAACTATAATTTAATTAATTGCATCAATATTGCAAGTTTTCATGTAGCATTTCATTGACCTAGTGATATGGTGGTGATGTTTCACCTTTTTCACCTGAATTAGTTATGTGCATCGCAAAAATATCGGGAGGCAAAACAGAAGTTTAAGGTCAAATATTTATTAGTTGATGGCATTGCAAGCGTCCATCAAATGCTACTTAACCATAAATATCCTGAATTGGAAAGCAAAGAGGTACGTGGAAGACAAATGCAGGAATAAAAGCTGTGAGATCAGCTCAGAATAAACGCGATTTGGTTCTAAAGGCCGAAAGGGAATAACGCCTGAACGAAATGATCATCTTTGTTCCAATGGATGGAAGTGATGCAGCTATGGAAGAAAAGATAGAGTGTGATTGAAGGCAAATTTAGTGCGACCCAAATTAATTGGATTTAGAAAAGTCAGATAACCATACTACAGTCTACGTATGTGGCAACAACGGTGTTGGTTACTTACCACTTTGTTCTTATAATTTTGTCATAACTTATCAACCAATAATCAGCAAACAGTTATAGTCCGATATGATCTCAACTCTTCCATAAAGACATATTGTAAGCCATCCACAGATAGAGAAAATACTCAAAGTATAGCACATCTAAAAAAAAAAAAAAAAGCATATTCTCGTCACTCCGATGGTCTAAGCAGTAGATAAAAAAGAGCTCAATTGCTCTTCTGTGAATCTCATGATTTTAATCATACAGATTCATATCTTCATTTCTACAAATACTAGTATTGTGAATCCATACCTCGGTCTCGACTGCAATATCCTTCGTACTGGCCAAGTTATGGGAGATAGGTGCCCGTCAGATATACGGATTTGTGATAGGGATGAAGACATATCCATCAATAGTAGTCTTCGACTCCTCGGTCTTAGACAATCTATTTCAGATCATTTTTGACCGATCTATTCTAGATCGTCTGATGTCAACATGCACTCCACAGTCTCTTTGATCTCGATTTTAAATGATATCTATCATAGCTCATCCATGACTGAGCTATGATCTTCGCCAATAGATCCGTCTCTCTTTTTTCTAAATTAAGAAAGTCTAGGTAGAATGGAATTCCTCCGTAAGCGAGTCTTCCGTAAAAGAAAAATATCTCATCCGAATCAATTTATGCGACAAATCTAGAAGGTTATTAAGATTCCGAGACGGATACGACTCCAATTCATATTCTATAAATAAAGGAGCTCTATGACCCTTAAAGTAAGCTCTCAACTCTCTACTCTCTCTTCTTATTATTCTTCATCTCCTAACTTGAGCGTCGGAGGGTTTTCACCGAAGAACATTCTGGTGAAAGCTTCTTGTAGGTATTCAAATGGAGCTCCAGCAACAGTCTCTTCTTCGACCATCTCCATCTTGGCAATTGATCTTAGACGGAAAGATCAGAAGCAACAACTAGATATAAGGTACCTCTATATACGATAAATAAAACCTCCATATTTAAGTATCAAAGGGCCTCCGTTGGATGCTTCTCAGCAATCTCCTGATTGTTTTATATGATTGCAAATCCCACTCCTGTGCTACACGATGCTCCTTCAACTCCACCGATCTTAGTAGCTTGCTTGTCCATTCTATCTTATCGAGTTTTGAGCAACAACAAAATATACATAAATAGACATCATATCATATTTAGATCATATCAGTATCTTGTGTGCGAAGAGATGATTCGTCTTTCCTTGTAGAATTCCACCAATAGATAGAGCTGTCAAGACAGGTCGGCTCGTCCCGATCCGTCTCTAAATGGGTCGGGGCGGGCTGGCCTGTTTAACTAACAGGTTGGAAAAATCTCAACTCGATCCGACCCTCCATGGATCACGGGTTAAACGGGCCAATCCGTCAAAATTCGAAATAAAGATCTATTAATAATAATATAAACTGAATTTCATATTCAATTTGAACTCAAATCAATCTATCAAAATCTCACATCTCAATTCTTAGAATCATAAAATAAAATTATCAAATTTAAACTAAATACTTAATATAATTTAAATTTAAAAAATTTTAAGTTAAAATATAAATTTAATCCGTTCTATTTATAATGAATCTTTCGTGCGAAGATCAAGTTGACATTTTTTTTTCGTGCGAAGGATACAATCCGAACTTTTTTTTTTAAAATTAAAATTATCAAGTTGACATTATGCATAATTAGTCTCTCGGGCTATATTGGAACATACTGGAAACATTGCTCGTAAGTTGAATAGGATTCTCACTTCCGTCTATAGGCTGGATGTGATTGACTTGACCCAGCCAAACCCGGTAGAGAATTAATTTTGACGGAACAGTGGGCCAATCAAAATTGAAGCTCAAGTATAAAGGAAGCAAGCACCGACTTGCTGAAAGCACCTACTCGATCCACTATCACCAAAATACACAATACTAAATGTTTCTCTGACTCATTAAATTTCACATTTCTTAAGAGGCCTGCATTTCGTTTTTTCTTCCAAATCCAACGTCAGCTCCAATTTTCTGAGTTGTAGTCAAATACTATAACTGTTTCTTCCTCGTTTTAGAACTCGCTAGCGAGAAGACAATAGTTGGAAGTGCCTGTGAGCATGTCTAATTTAAAGAAGAGAATGAATGCACCTTGCTCTTCTGGAAGCCCACCATATCTATATATATATATATATATATATATATATATATATATATATAGTTGTTAGAGTTAGGCCTCGGAAGGTTCTCTAAAAATCTTTCTTGTTATATGTAGCAAAATAAAATTTCTTTGTCAAAGTTATCCGCATTAGTCCCTTGCATTTCCTAACTTGATCTATCATTTTGCCAAACACACACACACACACACACACACACACATATATATATATATATAGTTATTAGAGTTAGGTCTCGGAAGGTTCTCTAAAAGTCTTTCTTGTTATATGTAGCAAAATAAAATTTCTTTGTCAAAGTTATCCGCATTAGTCCCTTGCATTTCCTAGCTTGATCTATCATTTTGCCAAAAAAACAC
Organism: Elaeis guineensis; assembly: GCF_000442705.2. Lineage (NCBI taxonomy): Eukaryota > Viridiplantae > Streptophyta > Magnoliopsida > Arecales > Arecaceae > Elaeis > Elaeis guineensis. Next base: position 96,886,253 of record NC_025995.2, on the reverse strand, counting down.
ATGAAGATGGGAAGAAATAAACCATGAATTGGAATTAATAGGGAGAAAATCATCAACTACTAAAGAAAAAAAAAAAAAAAAAAACCCCTCACCGCACCATTCCATTCAATTCCCTGCACCAAACCTCGCGCGCGGTGATCGGAGGAGTACCACACAAGGCTCATCTATCACCCCCTCTGTACACATTAATTCTCGACGGCGATGGGGGACTGCTATGTTGAAAGGAGAATAGAGTTCTCAACACTCATTACCAAGTATACATGTTAAGAATATGATATTTTTTGAAATAATCTATAGTAATTATCAAAAATGTTCTCATCCTTGAACCGGTGACATTCAATATACTTTTGGCTAATACTATTCATGTGTGCAGTGCTCGAATAGTCATCAGATTTGGACTCATAATTTTCCCTTGGTTCTAATGCACTTGGTGGTGAGAGAAACTTTATTTAGGGTGTTCTAGTCTTTTTGTGGGGTTTTTGTTTTCACCGTCGAGAAAAATTATTGTTGCAACATCTCTACTCAGGGAACATAATCAATGCAGCTTATTTTACTATTAGACCTACTTACCTTTCTCCATCATTAAGAAGATGTTTTTTAATGCATTCCGCACGAAAAGTTCATACCACTGATACATTTGTTATGCCCTTGAATCTTCCCAATCAAATCCAACATCAAGCTAATGATAAATACTGCACCCGTTTATTTGTTCCAATTTAATACAGCAGTCGTTTTATTGTGCAATAAATCAGATGTTTTTTATGGTAGGAAAAGTTAAAACTATTCTCTTTGGTAAATGAAATAGAATTCTTTACTATTCTAATCTACTTGTCAGTCGTGAGAAACTATACATGAAAACAGGTTAAAAATACGGCTTCGAAACCTCTCACCTACCACCGTCTCATGACTCCCCCTCCCCTCTAAACAATTTCTTGTATAATATTGGTTAAATAAGGACAATCTGCTAGCCATTTATATCTTTAATCAGATTTAAAACGTATTCTTGCTAGAATGTCCAACAGATATCGAGTAATAAAACTAAATTGCTCTAAAAATCTCTTAGATGATGATTTTTTATATCATTAGACAATTGGCATGAGAAATGGCGTTGGGCTAGGGGAACCGGCTACAGCCACGTGGAGCACAACAGGGGAAGGTAATCCCACCGAGTGGTAGAGGGACCCCACCATCCAACCGCTCCCCTCAAAAATCCACGCGATTAGAAACAATCTAATCATTATTTACATATTTGCTTATCAAAAGGAACGTAAACCTATCCGGAAATGAAGAATATACATATTTGAACCCCTTTCAAAAGAAAATAAAATATAATTTTGTTTTTAGAAAAGTTTAAGAGTCACGATTAAGGACACGATGATATTAAAGCATCGAATCCCATCAAAGAACCACGATTAAAGACAGCTAAATCCTTTTTTTGTTCCACGCTTTGCCTCCGCATGTACCAAAAAAAAACAAAAAGACAGCAAAATTGCTTCCAAAACGTCAGAGTTCCACGTGGAACCACCCCAAACGCACCTCTCTCTCTCCTCCCCTATAAATGTCGCTTCCTTGCCCCTCCTGCGCTCTCACTGCTCCGCCACCCCCGATCTCTTTTCTTCTTTCATTCCTCTCACGCTTTCTCCAACGGGCCAAAGCCAATGGGTCTCGGAGCTTGCACCGATTCCAGCTGGTGGGTGTTCACTCTCCCAGCTTTCCTCGGCGCCGACTCCCTTTTCTGCGACCGTTTCCTCCTGCTGTCATCCCTGTTCGTGGCCTTGGTCTCAGCGGGCCTCCTGTCGTGGGCCCTCTCCTCCGGCGGCCTAGCCTGGGCCAACGGCAGGAGCCGCCGGGGCGTCGTCCCCATCCCGGGTCCCCGCGGCCTCCCCGTTTTCGGCATCATCTTTAGCCTTACCGGCGGGTTACCGCATCGCGTGCTCGCGTCCATGGCGCGCGCCGGAACCGACGCCGCCACCCAGCTCATGGCCTTCTCGATCGGCTCCACCCCTGCCGTGGTCTCCTCCGACCCCACCGTCGCCCGGGAGATCCTCTCCCACCCCTCCTTCGCCGACCGCCCCGTGAAGCGCTCGGCGCGGGAGCTGATGTTCGCTCGTGCCATCGGCTTCGCGCCGAGCGGGGCCTACTGGCGTCTCCTGCGCCGGATCGCATCTACCCACCTCTTCTCCCCCAGACGCGTCGCGGCCCACGAGCCCGGCCGTCAGGCTGACTGCGCGGTCATGCTCGCAGCCGTAGCCGAGGAGCAGGACCGTGCCGGCTCCGTCCGCCTCCGCCCGCACCTCCAGGCCGCGGCGCTGAACAACATCATGGGAGGCGTGTTCGGGCGGCGGTACGATGTGTCGCGGGCTGGCGGTGACCCGGAGGCCGAGGAGCTGAAGCAAATGGTGAGAGAAGGGTTCGACATCCTGGGGGCCTTCAACTGGTCCGACCACCTCCCCTGGCTTGCCCACCTCTACGACCCTTCCCGCATCAAGCAGCGATGCACCGCCATCGTGCCACGTGTCCGAGAGCTGGTGAGTGGCATCATAGCGGAGCACAAGAAGGCCGGAGCCAGCCAGCAGGACAATGCCGACTTTGTGGACGTGCTGCTCTCCCTGGAAGGTGACGAGAAGCTCAGCCATGACGACATGATCGCCGTTCTATGGGTAAGAATATAAATATATTGATCTTCTTCCGCTTGTTGTTGTCCTCCGTTCCTCTCTCTCCTTCTCAGTCTTGAACTGGTATTACATTTTGTGGCAGGAGATGATCTTCCGTGGCACGGACACCACGGCGCTGCTGACCGAATGGGCCATGGCGGAGCTGGTCCTCCATCCGGACGTCCAGGCCAAGCTCCGCCGCGAGATCGACGCCGTCGTGGGGTCCCACCGCACCGTCACAGACGCCGACGTGGCGAGGATGCAGTACCTGCAGGCCGTGGTCAAGGAGACCCTCCGCGTCCACCCGCCGGGCCCGCTGCTCTCCTGGGCCCGCCTGTCCACCGACGACGTCCCACTCTCCAACGGAATGGTCGTCCCCGCGGGGACCACCGCCATGGTCAACATGTGGGCCATCACCCACGACGCCAAGGTCTGGGCGCGGCCGGAGGAGTTCGTGCCCGAGCGCTTCATGGTGGCCGAGGAGGGTGCCGACGTGGACGTGAGGGGCGGCGACCTCAGGCTGGCTCCTTTTGGCGCCGGGCGAAGGGTGTGCCCTGGGAAGAACCTGGGAATCGTGACCGTTGGCTTGTGGATCGCCAGGCTCGTCCACCACTTCGAGTGGGCCCCGGCTGACGGCGCACCGGTGGACCTCAGTGAAGTCCTCAAGCTGTCGTGCGAGATGACCAATCCGCTCACCGTCGTCGCGATTTCAAGGAAGAATGTCATGCTTTGTTGAAAACCTTCTCCGTCTTTACGTATACTTAAAATAAGTAAAGCTGTTGGTTTTGGTAGTGTTTGTTTTGGAGTTCCTAGTTTTTTTTTTTTTTTTGGGTGAGGTTGGAGTTCCCAGTTTGAAAGTATCAGGTATGTCTTTTTTTTTTTCTTCTTCTTTTTTCCGATAGGAGTATCAGGTATGTTTTTGCTGTGTAAGCGAAAGGATGCGAATGGTTTATAGTATGTAAGCAAAAGGAGGACAGTGGTTTCTTGTTTAAAAAAAAAAAAAAAACTTATATAAAAAAAATGGAGGGCAGTGGTTTATATATGTTTTTAAATATAATATAGCAGAATATTATTATGATGGTGTAGAAAACTCTCTGCGCCCTCTCTGCGTCCTCTCTTCTTGATTGATGGTCTTGGCTTTGAGCTTAGAGGAGGGGCAGCTGGGGTATCTTAAAATATTTATTATTGTACACATTATACACAAGCCTTTTTGTTTTTTCTGGGTGAAAAGCTTTCTGGTTTTTAATGACGGTAGCTCGGTTCATACCCTCGACCACAGTGACCAGTTTTTTCTGGAGATTTTACCTTTTTCGTATTCGAGATGAAGACAAGGCGGACATGCCAGAGAAAAAGCGTTGCAGCTTTTGTATCCTTCGCCTCTGCCCAAGGAAACTGCCATCACGGTGCGAATTATTTTTCCACAACTCGAGAAGGGCAGGAGGGGAGAGGAACCGCCTCATGCCCTCAACCTGGCGCCTTCGGTAATTATGCATGCTATCCCGGTCCCAAAAATGGGTTCTCTCCATGGAGAACCAAAAGCTTTCTAGTTTCTCCCCTCCATGACTCCCATACGTGGTGATTATACGTACATAGTAATGTCCGGAGCTAGCTAATGTAAATGTTTATCAGAAAAAAGAAAAAAAAAAGAAAAAGAAGAAAGCACTAGCTCGTATGTATAGTATATGGCTTTGAGTTACCCTCCGAGACGTTGAACCCCCCCCCCCCCCCAAAAAAAAAAAAAAAAAAGAAAATCCATCGAGCCTTCTCTGTAGGTGCGTACACGTAGCAAGAAGTCCAAACTAGAAAGAGATCTCGCAATCTTTAGGCTCACGCAAAGTAGGCACAGAATTAGTACGACGGTACGACCCGGATTCGTCTATCCCATGCATCGTCCTACCACCGCAGCGCTCACCTGCCACCCTATCCCTATGATGTCAAAGGAGGGCGTGCATACGAATTACGAAGGGGGGGGGGGGGGGGGAAAGTTCCAGTTCTCTCAAACCGGGTAAGAGAAAAGGAGAGAGAGAAAGAGAGCGGGAGGCTTTACGGCATACAAGTGTCTAGACTTCCAAAACACGTGATTTGGGCAATTATTAGCTTGAGGCCACCGCTGGAACTTAATTCACTTACATCGCCCGCAAATTCGTCTCCTCACTCATTTTTATAGACTCAATTTAATTGCTGCCATGAGAAGAGGCGCCCCTGCTGCCAAGCCAGCTATTGCGTTGTGTATTTATTTCCGTTATAAAAGCTATTTGTGCCTTTTCCCCTCCTGATGCAGAGAGAGAGAGAGGGGGAGAGCGAGAGAGGAGGGGGGTTGGGGGTTGTGGGCAGAGGAGTTAAAATGGAATAAGAGATAAGGTCTGCTGCAGGATAATCAGGACCACCGAGCGACATTAAACTATTGGGACGGTCACAATCGTCTAGATCCGTTTTTTTTAAAAAAAATTGTCTGAACGTTTTAAGAAGCAGCATTCACTCAAAAGTTGTTAGAGTTTATCGAAGAAGTAAACACGGCATCAGTCACGGTTTTAAAAAATACTGTTATATAATATTGATTATTTTAGCTGGTACATGCATGTAGTAGGATATTTGATTGAGAAAAATTTTATGCTAATTCTAATTTTGAGATATAATAAAAATAATTTAATTTTTTTAAAATTTAATTTTTATTTTTTTAAAAAAATTTAATTTTTTTTTTCAATTTCAATTTCGATTTTGATTTCAATCACAAACCAAATATTTCATCAGATATTATCATTTCAATCTTTTATTTCAACTCATTTCAATTTTGATCACGAACCAAATATCTCCAGAGTGTATAATCTTCTTGGTTATTAGTGTTCGGTATTTTTATTGCAGTTATATATATTAAAAAAAGGTGGTAGACCTATTCTAGCAACTTGATTCGTGTGATCATTTTGCTAGCTTTTATATTTAAAATAAGGAAACATCTGATTTGATTCTCTAGTGAAATGCTTAATTGATACCGAATGGATTACATAAGATAGAGCGTAAGAAATGCATGGCCACATGTGATGTGGCCTGTGGATCACTTGATTGGTGCTTATCAACGGTGGTGCAACCCGATTGATCATTACAGTACACGGCCTAATTGGACTTTCTGGTGCGGCGCCTAATTAAGCCTGCATTATAACTATGAATTGATGCGTTGAGAAAAGTTTTATCTAGAATCCTCAAGGACACTCTCATGGGCCGGACTAAGTATTTAAATTAAGTTCATCGACGACCCAATGCACCTAACATGAGTCTCAAATTGCGTCTATACTGCAACGCTATGACTTCTTTAAAAGCAGACACCCAGATGCATCCCCGTTATGACTAAAACTACTATTTTTCTATTGAGCATTCATTGATCCCAACCACTAAAGGGAATGAGTTGGGCGTAATGCTCATTGGATAGTGTAACCACCAGCATAGCAGTGGAATGAAACAGATGGCCATATATTCAGACTTGCATGTCTTTGCTTCATCAGGATCACTGGTTTATCTCTGGGCAATTGACAAGGATTGCCTCCAAAGCTAGGTCACTTGAGAGCTTGCATGTCTTTGCTTCATCAGGAGCACTAGTTTATCTCTGGGCAATTGACAGGGATTGCCTCCAATTCCAAAGCTAGGTTACTTGAGAGCTACCTCTTAAATGTGGGACAAGAAGTCTGGCTCTTTTATCTTAATATTGTAAAGACCTGTCAAATGAGCAAACCACCAGGGTAGCTGGGTTTCATTTTAACAAACCGATCACCCAAGAGTGCATCGATCCAATGCTCTCCATGTGCGTTGTTCTACGTGGAGGGACAGCGAGGCATCGATCCCATGCACCGAGGACATGACAAAAAATCCAATCAAAACAGTCAGCGCATAGAAACCCAAAACATTAAAACGGTCGAGGACTAGAATATCGTGTGCATGTTTCTTTGCTTTTCTTTTACACAATAAACAGGTGTAGACGGCAGTGTTGTGTCGCTCCTAAGTGCCAATGAGACAAGGTATCCCCCTAGGTTTGTCTCACATAAATCAGGACATGGTGTGACAAGCTGGTTAGTATTAAAAGGTTAACAATACGAACAACATAAACGTGCAATGTAGCCCACTCGGGCTGCCTTTGATTATGGCTATGGAACGGGCACCACGTTCTCAGCATCTTTCAACACCTCCCGGTGCACTCACCCCTCGTGTTTGCTTGGAACAATTGGTCTAGTTTTAGTGCTAATAGAAACAAGGAAAGCGTGCACTAATTGAACTTTTAACTATTCTTTGGACCATGCTTGTCATCAGAAAAAAAAAATATTCTTTGGACCATCGCCATGGCACGTACATAGCATTTTCATAAGACAGCACTTTCACAGTTCAAAGCCGCCATGAGCCTGTCGGATACATAGGTCCCTGAACCAAGGCCTAATGCACAATTCGCTCTCAATGGGGATTGTTCTTTCTTCTTTTTTTTTAAAAAAAAAAAAAAAAAAAAAAAAGAGGTCCTTTTTTTCTTGAAAGGGCCCCCATTAATCTGGACAGCCAAGTTAATGGACACTCAATGCACTGGAAGAAATTACTGCCTATACCGCACGTACCAGGACGACCGTGTGTACAATCAATTACGGCCACTGATTTTTATTATAGTACATTGAGATGGGTGCTTGATAAATAAGGCTCACAGGAACTCACCATCGGGATTGGCTGTATATACGGCTATATTGGTGCATGCGGCATAAGCAATAATTTTTTATGCACTTACGCATCCTGAGGTACAACTTGTCTCCTAACGCTGCCACCATTGCACTTATTGCTCATGAATGCAATCTGCAACGTGCTGCTCCAAAATTCCAATGCCACCAGACGAAGGATAGGTCAGAATAGCTTCCTGGCTACTCCGACTCAGCTTCTCAATGCATTCAAAGAGCTATCAATTGAATTGGTAGGGCAGATGAATGCGCTCTTGTAGCATTTTTAATTCTAAATTTTGTAAAGTTTCTGCTGATTTAGCTTGAGTAGGTGGCACCTAACACCTTGATCGTAATAGTTCGAAAGCAGCAATGTTATTGCTAGTTGACCCTCCACGAATCTATAATTAAATATTAGGTAAGGTTTGTTTTAAGAATTTGAACACAACGCCAAATATCGATATGGACTAGTTTTGGCCCTTCGGGTCCAACAAAGCTAATTATTGTTTCTTCGGTGAATGGCATGGCTAATATCTAGCTGTTCAAAACATATTGACGGCGATCCCTGTTTGTCACTTTGGCTAAAAATAGATAAAACATTACGAGCAGAAATGATAATTGTAGTCAACTCATCGGATTTCTGATTCAATCGGATCCAAATAGAATAGATTTTATGTAATCTGATTAAAATATGAGATAAATATAGATTATAAATAAAATATTCAAAATGAGTTCAAATCGAATATAGATGATGATATATTCCATCCGAAATTCGATTCGATATAATCTTAATTTAAATATTTTTTTTTAAATTATAATTATTTTATAATATTTGCACGAAAAATTTCTTATTTAACTTGATCCGATCCCGCTTATCTATCCAACCTGACTATAATATTACTTGATCCAACTCGAGACAACCAGAGAATATGTTTATGAGTACGAGATTTTTTTAATTATAAGATGGATATGGATATTGACTGATTTAATTTATATTCGATCAATTGCTGTCTTTATTTATGATTATAATGTAAACGATCTTATTGATACTCTTTTCTGATGCCCGTGCAAGATCTTCACAATGTATGATCGGCTATCAAATACAACTAATTTACATGTCTGAACTTCTCGGTGACAAGTGGTGATCTGTCTTAAATAAACCACTTTCAATAGATCCTTCTCATAACATTTTTATTATTCTTTAAAAGTTTGTTTGACTTGGGTGTGGGAGGTTGATCCATCTCTGGCAAGAAGACTTTTTCATTTTGTAGTGTTTCTGATCAGATCCAATGTCGACGTGAAGATTCGAGCATGACCTTCCCCTTGAGGCCGCGATCGGTATAGATGTTAGAGCGATCACCATCCAAACATAATGACCATCGTATTATTACCTCGAAGGCAGATCATGATCCCTCCGATTTATTCGGCCAATCGTCCAATCCGGCATCCCTCCATTCCACTCGGCATCTCACGCTGGATACCCAGGAGCAACAATCCACGTACTTATCATACAACTACAATATTTCTTTTCATGTAGATATAAAATCGTTACTCACGTAAACCATGCATGGTGGACAAGAATCAGGAGAACCCCGTGGTACGAGGCTTGTAATCCGAGAGGCTACTTTCAGAGATATAATATTATAAATCACCGTAGCTGTGATGACCATATCCTGCAGCCCTGCCACTTTCTGGACTGTTCTAGGCCATTAACCCATACTGATGGGCCCGGTCCGTTAAATGTGGCTGTACGTTTTGAATCGGATGGGTGATACTCTCTGTATCAGAACGACGTACCCCTTGCTCTTTCTCCTGCACAGTGTCATGCCGCCTTTCCTTTCGACCGCCTCCCCAGAAAATTACAACCCCCCCAGGGCCCAGGTGCTGGATGGAGGACTGACCCCGTTTGGACTGGACGACAAGATCATGAAACCAACGATGGGAGTGGGCCGACACCTGGATCCTACGGACAAAAAGCCTATTAGCATTTCTGAGCTCCGCCTGACTGGTTGAACACGAGGATGATCAAATGATGGAGAGCGGTGGGTTCCGTATGGCAAAAAAAATAAAAAATAAAAAAATAAAAATTTATTTGGATGATTGAGCTAAAAGTTTTATGAAATTTATAAGTTGGATAGAATCCCCATATATATATATATATATATATATATATATATATATATATATATATATATATGTATATATATATATATATATATATATATATGTATATATGTATGTATGTATGTATGTATATATGTATGTATGTATATATGTATGTATGTATATATGTATATATGTATATATGTATGTATGTATATATGTATGTATGTATATATATATGTATATATATGTATGTATATATCCTGTCTATAGACTCAAAGCAGTAGGATTATAAGTAACAATTTTTTTTTTTCTATATGATTTAATTTATTTTAAATTTATAATTTTATTGATTATACTGACTCAACTCTTAAATCTTTTGGCCGAATCATCCAATAGGTTTGAAATTTTTTTTTTTTAATAATCGATCTCCCTTCACACCTCATCATTGTGCTCAACCTTCAAAAAAATCAGACCCAACCGTCACCCTTTGCTTAGATAAATTCTTTCCCTCTCATCCTCTCACCTTTGCGGCTCTACCATCAGCCATGCCCCCAACTATTATTGCTCCATCTTTTTTCTGACTCCACCAACAAAACTTCACTAAATTTATATTTCATATAATCTAAATTATATATCAAATATTATAATATAAAATTTTTTATTATTTTATAATAATATTATTATATATATTAAATATTGTAATATAAAATTTTTTATTATTTTATCAGATAATTATATTTTTTCTACAATCACATTATCATAGTAATATTATGTATGTAATATACCAAATATCTTCTAAGGGCCATCGTTGCGCTGTCCACCATTTATTTGTTATAATGTCTGGCAGAGTTATGTTTGTTGCAACGACAGTAGTAGTTTTCCTCTCTGGAACTCTCCCATTTTCGTGTTGTAGAATGTTTTAACCTTGGCTAGAGTGTTTACTCCCAAAGGGATCCCTTGGATCCTCTCAAACGTGGGACACTGTAGTTTGCGTCATTAGTTGTCACAGGTCGAAGCTTGTCCATCATACTCCGGTTTGTTCCTTAGGTTGGATGGCAAACTGGAGCATGGAGGGTTCAATACATGTCACAATGCTGATATCTCATCTCGACGATGCCGAACTCGGCTAAGAATTACTGGGAGTTTGGTACCAGCAACATTGGCTTAACTCCTATCTTCATTACAGTTCAGGATCTCAATGATCTCCGGTAGATATTGCTTGTATTGTTCTGTAAAGAAAAAGAAAGCTAGCATCCGTAAATACCAAATCCCGCCACACCGGGAAAATAAACATTTTATTTTATTCCTAAAATACCTTGAACCCTAATACCCTCCCCATTTCGCACGCCCCCCCCATCGCTCGACGCCCGGTACCCTGTTCATCCGCTATTTTCCTAACCCCAATCCCCCTTCCCCTATTCCATATACCCCGTCCGCCCGCCGGCCCTCCTGACTGCCGGCTTCCTCCCCCTCCGTCGACAGGCGGCGGCGGTGGCCCTGCGAGCGTCGGCCTCCTCCAAGCTCCGCGCGGCCAGGAAGGGAAGCTCTCTCATTGATCGCCGATCCTCGCACGAGGTACGCAATCGTCGCCTCATCGATTTCTCTCTTTTGATTTTTATTATTTTTATGGATCTGTTCAATGTGGGGTGGAAATCTGAAGATCGATGAAGATATAGAGAATTCGGTCCTTTGATTACACGTGCTTATGATTTTTTGAGATCCTTAGATTTTTTTAAGATCCTTTGTTTGCGATGCTGGTTTGATGCTGCACAGCTTTCACCTTCTTTCGTGTATCCTAGTGCGTCTCTGGCCATGGGGAATGGTTGGTTATTTAGAGCAGCTGACTTTGCGTTGATGGGGCATTTCTATCACCGAAACCTTGAATGAGCTCCATCAAAGAGTCCTTTAAATTCTGGTCTAGGATGCCCTTCTCTCTCTCTCTCTCAAATCTATAATTAGCATGGAGGTGATCAACTGTTGAGCACTATATGATGTGATTCTGTGTTCCATTGTGCTCTATTGTTTTTGAGCTAAATTTCTTTTTCCTTTCTCCAGAAAACAGGGAACCAGTGAGATTATAGGTTACTTGTAATAGAAACTTCTGCTTATTCTCAAGATTAACACACGAGACATAGGGAAAACTAAAGCAAATATGAGATGATGACAGCATAATTATGTGCATTTGATTGCAGTTTGTTGCTGAGATATTTTCTCTTGCAATGGTGGACTCCTATGTTTGAAATGGACCAAAGGCCATTGCCAAAGACAATCAATTAATGAGCCCTGGCACCATCTTTAGTGAGATAAGATAATTGGTATTATTCAGCCAGGTAGAATGCCAGCAGCCAATCATGGCTCGGCATGAGTGTTTTGTGGATGTAAGTATAGTAATTCAAAATGTTCAATAGGCTCTTAGCCTTAGAAAAGGGGGGAAAGAAAAGAATATTTGGCTGAATTCAAAGCCTGAAACTGTAATGCAAAGGCCAGCCTAGAGGCTGGTTCATTAACATTCTTAGTAGGATTTAAGAAGTTGGTTGTTTAAGACTTGAGTTGAAGACCCGTGTGTTGCAAGCTTCGGTAGATGCACAGGGTACTATAGAGAGTACAATGATTGATCAGCTTGATTTCTATCAGCCTGTATCAATGAGCATATACTAAGTACATGCCTATCCGAGAATGGAGCTGCCTTGATTGCATTTCCTGGCTTGTTCAGTCCCCATCTTTAACCAGCGATGTCATGATCAGCACAATAATGGAATCATTATCTTGACGAGCAAAATAAGTAACATATAGCAAAGTTGTATATAATATGGAAGTGAATGCTATATTACTATTACAATATTTGCTTGATGACTTCTTTCATTACCTAATCTCAACCCAAAGATATAATATATTTCTGTTAGAAGTTGATAATTTTGTACGGACTAAAAGTCTAGTTTGGTATGAAAAAATTGGGCTTCAATCACAAAGAACTTTTGAAATTGGGCCTAAAAGCATAAATGGTATTATAGATTTTAGCAACTTATCCAGAAAAGTATTAGTGCATAAAAAATGGATAACATATTTCACAACCACTTTCCATGCTTAAAAGAACATGGGTAAATCATTTTCTTATCCAGACGTTTTATAGAAAACATCTACTCAGGAAAATATAGATTCTCGGGTAAGTTTTTTATGCCCCAAAGAATGAGCCTATAGATTTTTAGTATCATGCTGGGTGATTGTTTTTCTGCAGTGCACTAATACTAGTTAAATGATTCAACTTAGAAGTGTTCATGTTCCACCTATAAACTTCAATGTATGTTTAAAACTTAAGTGTTATGGGCTTACAGCTGCATTTGGAAGTTTTTTATTTCAAATATGATAATTTCATCCTTTTCTAGTTTAAAATATTTCATAAGTTTTGGATTTTGATGCTTGATTTTTAAAATAAGAAGGTTAAAAAAAGAAAATGGAAAAAATTTTATATGGAGAAATATGAGTGCATAAAATTCTACTTGCACAAGAACTATGTAATTTCATGATCTTAGAACTTTTATAGGATCTCTTTGCACAATCAAGATTTTAAAAACCATGCTAAATCATGACATATCCTGATTTGTAGTATGCTGAAAGGTATAGCCATAAATACACCATCAAAAAATTAGAAACTTTTTTTTGTAAATGTCTAACTGAAAAATAAAAATTTTAAAAATCATGCTAAATCACGACATATCTGGCTTTGTAATACACTGAAATGTACAGCCACAAACACTCCATCAAAAAATTAGAGGGTTTTTTTTTTTTGGTAGATGCCTTACAAAAAATACACAATTAATCATGTAACTAATTTCCCTAACCTTTTCCCACATAGCATATGATAGGTTGTTAATGGGTCGGCCGACCTGATCTTCCAGGCTAGACCTTGGCCTTTTTATATCTTAATGGTTAACGTTTGCTGTTAGATCGAACAAGATTTAAAAGGGTATCATACCTCAGTCCAGAACCCTATAAACCATTCTCTTTCTTGCTCGCTGGGGCTTTGGATCGAAGGGAATTCATGATCTTGTGGTCACCGACAAGTGAGTTTGGATCCCTTCCAAAATTCCCTTATTTTTTCTAATTTCTTTCAACAGGTGTTGTATGATATAGGATGGTATCATTAAGGTTTTCAGCAGGCTAGGGTTAGGGTATAACGAGTTAACGTTAAACTCTCGATGTTGAGGTTGGAAAAAAGGTGGAGAAGATAGAAATGGTGACTTGGATTAGGGGTTTTTGGGGTTTGATGCGTGTCGTAGCACACCAAAAGTAACTCTATTCACTACTGTATAGATAGGATGAGTCGGGATCGTATCCACAGGAATTTTAGTTGATTATTTCAAAAATACAAAAGAAAAGAATAATATATTGTAAAAAACTAAGAAAGAAGCATGAAAATTGCAATAAAATTATTTTTTACTAATCAAATAAAGAATCATACATAAAGAAAAAAATAAAATTACGATACAAGACAACTAAACCAAGTTGATCTTCTAGCTGCGCCCGATGGTAATGTACTTCCTTAAATCTTTTCGTCTTCTTCCGTGCAGACAGCAGCAAGATGGCTGAAAGGCTTGGTATAGGAACTCCAAGGAAGAAAGGTAGATGGAAGAGGATATGTGGAAGAGAAAGATAGTGGCACTAGGATTAGTACCTCTCCTAGATTTGATGAAAGACGTGCTAGGGTTAGTACCTTCCCGAGACTTATGAAGAAGAAAGAAGGAGAGATGTGGGCAGCAGCTTGGAGAGAAACTTAGGCATTGGCTTGATGGGAAGAGAGAAAGAGAGGAGCTTTGATGGAGGAAAGGAGGAAGAAGAGAGAGGGAAGAAGATGAAGAACCCCACAAGGGGGCTGATGTATTGAGAATGGAGGGCTGGGGTGTATTTATAGAGAGGAGGCTAGGGTTTCATGAAAAGAGAGGTGGGAGCGTGAATAAGGACCCTTGGATCTTCATATTGCTTCTTCTCCGTTGATCAATAAGTTGCATTCACACTTAGATTTTTATAAATAGTGATCTTTTAATCTGAGCCCTTGAGATTTAAGTTGTGTTCACACTTGAATAGGAGCTGGTTATCTGGTTTACTCAAATCTGATCCGATTTGAGTCTAATTTGAATCGTATGAATCCAAACTCTCAATTATTTGCAAAATAGACTAGAGAGCATCAAAATCTAATATAATAACATCAATTATTATAATATTTAATGTCTCTAGTGACTTAAATTAAGTGTTCATTAGGATTGGGTTTTAAGAAGACGAAATGAGATGCGAATTGGTCTGGGCTCCAGATAGTGCTCGAGCTTGAAAGAAACATTCTGGTGATAACTTTCCGACCAAAAAAAAAATGATAAACTTTTCTTGAGAGAAGAAGCATTTTTATAACCTTATGGTTATTTCTTGAGAGAAGAAATTTTTGTTGGATTTTTTTTTTAAAAATTCATCTGGTGTCATATTTTTATGATCATCTTTGGGGTTTTGATTTGCTAATTTATTTATATGCACAGGAAGAAGCTGAATTAAAAGAACACTTATTCTCACTTGAATGACTGCAGTTTGAAACTATAGTGTATAAGTTGTGTTTTTTTTCTTTTCTAATTTTTTAAAAATTTTTATTATTTAGAATGGTGTATAAATCTTGTCTTCACATATTCCTATCTCTGAATATCGGGTTGAAGACATGATAAAAGATTACTTGATTACTCATGTAATGAGTCCTAAACTTATTCTGAAGGAATTTTATTCTTTCTTTGTGAATTATTGTAGACATAAAGGATCTGTGAGTTGTGATAATTGTAAAAATTGATGTAGTGATATATGACCTTCTCATTTCACATTTCAGCCTTACACAATTTATCAAGCTGATATTTAAAACTTTATTAAACTGCTGATGATTCTTTCACCATATGCTGTCTCTCATGATACATTTTTTTTCCTTTCCTTTTTGGTTCCTAGTTAACATCCTAGTGACTTCAGTTTCAAATAAATGGCACTGCGAGGTGTTTGGCAACTTCAGAAATTGATAGTTAGCTACTGTGACTGGGGAGGAAGTAGCAGGGGGATCAGGTACAATCTTTATATTCTTTGGTGCTACATCCTGCTGATAGGAAGCTCATAAAATTTGCTTGTGGTTTTTGGAAAATTGACATACGCCGCCTACATCCATATAGATATGGATTCTAGGAGTTGGGTGTGAATGTCCAGATAACATGTATATTGACTCATGATGCTGATGTTCTCTCTTACTTCAAACATATTAAGAAGGTCTTATGCCTTTCTTAATTCTTATTGATCGCATCTCCCCAAATATAATCAGAAACTTGGAATGGCAGGGCCTTTATGGAAACTCATCTGCCGATGTTTAAGGAAAATAATCCACAGCTAGAGGTGGTAACAGAGCTTACTCGCGGTCAGCACCCTCATTTGAAAGGCCTCTATAGTAAGATCCATTACCTTGTTCGTTTTTTCAGAACTTATACATGTGTCACACCTACTTCAGAGTATGAACTGAAATTTCTGATAAAACTGATTATGCAACTGAGTGGAACACCCAATTTTTGAGTTTTTATGTTTTTATATAAGAAAGAAAGTTGATGGACTATCATGCTTAGCTTTAAAGTGAAGAGTAGTTTTTCATACGTTTTTTTTTTTGGGCGATATTTGCTGAATGATGCTAGGGCCATTGAGAGTTTTTTTTTTTGAAGAAAACTACATAGAATACTAAAAAAAAACAATTTTGTTTGTATATTTATGCCATGTGGTTCATATCCTGTTGTTATTCACATGGAAGAAAACTTTCATCTGGATCTATATAGTTCCCACTCAATATAATCTTTGTTATTCAGTGTAATGATTAGCTGGAAAACACTCTTTTGTTTAGGTAAGAATAAAATATACTCACCATAAATGGTTTTGTAAATGTGCAGGGAACCATAACCAGCGGGTGATTTGTGTCAAAAATATGACACCAGAGGACATACTATTGCATGCAACCAGGCTAAGGAATGCTTTGGGTAGGAAGGTCGTGAAGCTTAGGACAAGGCATGTCACCAAGCACCCAAGTGCTCAAGGCACGTGGACAACTGCGCTCGAATTTTGAGTGTGGACAACCTAGTTTCTTTTAGGTGCTGCTGCTTTTATACATGTCAAAGATATGCTCCTTTGAGTGGGTTCATACGTGACAAAACTGGCTTTGTGATTGCTTGATAGAATGCCAGCTAATCAAAAGAACTTACAGTTTATAAAATAAAATAAAAAAAAAAGTATGAGTGATAACTTCATTGCATGAATAATAGATATCATCTCTTTTGCGAAATAGTTATGCTTGTTATAAGGTGGTTAGAATTGTATTTGTTTTCTAAGACCATCTGGCATGTAATCAAAGAAAAAAAGGAAAAGACTATTTGGCATATAAAACTTTAAGAAAAGACTATTTGGCATATAAAACTTTATCCCTAACCAAATGCTATTAAAGGTATAGCGTATGTTGGATATCTAGGCACATAATCGGAATTACTGTAGCTATGCATTATTATTAAATATTAATTCAAGTCTATCATGGGTGATGGTATATGCCAAGCATGTAAGATGCCAAGCAGTAAGTCCTTAAAAAGTGATCGACTAAGTTGTAGATTTATGTATATTTTGATGGTCTTGGAGTTTCATAAAAAATGCATACTGTAGAAATGAAGATGTCTGTTGATTAAAGCACGCAACCAATGTAGTGTCGCACTGCATATGCCCTCAGTAGTGTGCTTTGTTATTCTTTTCTGCATAATTTTTAAATCATTTTTTAAAATATGTTCCTTGATTTAGAATAAAATAAGCTCCATCATGCGAAAAATTCGAAAATTTTTGGGGGTTTTTAATTTCATCTTAAATTTTTATTTAGTGCAATCACATCATCAAATTTTTTGATTATTTTAATTTAGATTTTAGCTCTAATTTCTATCTGTTTGTCGTGATCGAGTTGTCACGTGATACATGTGACTATCTGGTGGTTTTTTTTGCTGATTTGAAAAAAATTTAAAAGATTTTTTCTTTTCTTTTCTCTTATCTTCTTTCATTTAGGATTTTTATCAATAGGAAGATAAAAAAAAAATCTTCTCTTTTGGATCTCTATCTTCTCTCCTTTCCGCTTTCTTGAAATAAAAAGAAGAAATTTTATTTTTAAATTAGTAGATATCTAAGTTAATGCAATTTTATCTCCTTCAACCCTCTTTTATCCTAATTTTATTATTCCATTTGCCTCTCATCAATAGGAGAAATCCTCTTCTTCACTCGCCTAAGACCACCTTCCTTCTTTTTTTGGTTAGCAATCTTTTTCTTCTTAAAGGCATCTTCTTTGAGCAGTTTCCCCATAATCATAATGGAAGGTTACCTCCTCCTTAATTGAAAGCTTAATGCTTTAAGTTTGTAAGTTTTGCTTCTTTTACATCCTCCTCAAGGCTAGTTTTACAAGCTTCCAATCCAATCCATTTATCTCTTTAGATTTTGAATCCTTCTTTTTTTTTTTTAATATTTAATTTATTTTTTGATGATTTTTTTTGATCTCTTCATCGTATATTATTTTCTCATTTATGTTATTTTGTGTTTCTTTGGCAGAGAAGGAAAATGATATTACTGATTTGGGGTTTTTCAAGTGAATTGAGAGTTTGCAAGAGAGATTAGGTTTGTAAGTCCTTGCCTTCTTTTTTCAATTGATCTCTTTTCTTATAGTTTGTTACTTTGTTTGCCATGAAATTTTAATTGTTCAAATTGGGTGCTTTTATGTCAATTTCTTTTGTTACATAAGCAAAGTCATGTAATAACTCTGTTACGATGGGATAATAGAAATTAGAGGCAAAATTCGAATTGAAATAATCTAGAAATTTTATGATTTTATTGTACTAAATAAAAGTTCAATATGAAATTGAAAACCCTCCGATAAATTCAAAATTTTTTGTATAATTAAATTAATAAAAAAACATAACAACTTGCAGCGAGCTCTATTTTAGAGAAATGATGGCCTAATACAATTTCTATATTAATCTAATCAAATTGAAAATAGGATGATAAAAAATAGAAGAAATTTTACCTCCGCTTGAGGGTGAATTCATTATTGTTTATGATCTAATATCAGGTAAAAATGGATTAGACTAAACCACCTTAACAAACTAACCTGCAGGTTACTCTTTTTAGGAGCTATTCTATGGGGTGAAAGAATAATTCTTCTTTTTTTTTTTTTTTTATGATATCAATTTTTGGATCACATAATGATCTCTTGGAGATCTATTTAGACAGATGGAAGAAAAGATTGGAGTGTTTTGAAAGTCGTAGAAAATGTGATCTAATGATTGTCTCTCGATAGGACTTAGATCGGCTTCAACACCAACAAAAGTGTAAGGAAAATGCCAGGTGATCCAATGGTTGTCATCGTGAAAGAAGATCAACCTATTCTTTCACGCAAAAGATACAACTCAAACCCATTTCATGAGGCTATTCTGAAGCGAACAAAGATGGAAAATTATCCACCTTATGGCTTATTTTTTCAGATATTATAGTGGTAATAAATCTTGAATGAAAAGTTTGTTAGACTATTAGCATTGATGAAAAGTCTTGATACGAAATCTGTCAAGTATGGCTCACGGACTTAGATACTTAGGAATGAACATGCATTACAGAACTACAAAAATCTTTGGCATATCTCAAGTTAGGCTGGGGAACTACAATCGGAGATACGTTATATTTTGTTTTATGAACAACCTTAAACTCACTAGTTTCTTGGAATTCAAAGTGTCAAAGAAACAATACATCTAGAAACTCGCACATCATGCCAAATATTAGTTCAGATGGTACCATCTCTTGTCAATTAAGGATAGATAAATGTAGGGGTTTGATGTCGAAGGGCGTCTTTCTATTTCAGAATCCAAGTTTAGGTCCACACGGAGAAGAGATGAAGGTCATGCAAGAATTTGAAGTCAGAGTTAAGAAATGGTGACTACGGGATTTATTAAGGGTGGTCCATGTCTCCTAATCTGTCGGTGACTTGCCATCCACCTCCATATGTGTGAAGACGCATGGACCATTTATTGAAAAAACAGACCCAAAAAAGCTTCATAGATATTATATGCATCTGTTCAACCAGTGGAGTTGCTTTTCGTCACAGATGGTCTTGAAGCTTGTGACATCTATGTTGGCCTATGGAGGAATCCTGACCTAACTTTGTCTTGCTTTTCCACATGATTCAAGGAATATCCCAAGCTTCTACTTTATGAGGTAGACTATATCAAAGTATCATCTTTTATAGAATATTAAACTTAAAAGTATCCTTTGAATCTACTAAATGCATTTGCTTCCACCCACAAAGAAGATAGGGATAAATCTAGGGGAAGGCAAAGTGAGTGAATAATATAATAAGATCTCATTTCAACACATTTTGAAAGCGAAGGCATGTTGAAAGAGTTTAATTTATCGGGTAAGTTTGATATGACATTTTGAGTAGATTATATATATATATATACATATATATATATATATATATATAAAGAAGATAGGGATAAATCTAGGGGAAGGCAAAGTGAGTGAATAATACAATAAGATCTCATTTCAACACATTTTGAAAGCGAAGGCATGTGGAAAGAGTTTAATTTATTGGGTAAGTTTGATATGACATTTTGAGTAGATTATATATATATATATATTATTTCATTGCTAATCATCGTATAGTAAAATCCACTATAAAGTCAGTCGAACTTCACTGGTTCTAGGTTATCACTTCAATGAAGTAAATAAGTTCTTATCATGGTATTAAGATAATGAGGATGTTCTATCATATTTCACAATCTCATGGAATAGTTATTTGATTGTGTGTGTGTGTGTGTGTATATTATTTCATTGCTAATCATCACATAGTAAAATCCACTATAAAATCAGTCAAACTTGATTGGTTCTAGATTATCACTTCAATGAAGTAAATAAGTTCTTATCATGGTATTAAGATAGTGAGGATGTTCTATCATATTTCACAATCTCATGGAATAGTTATTTGATCGACGAGCAAAAAGTATAAATAAGGAAG
Source organism: Elaeis guineensis (assembly GCF_000442705.2). Classification (NCBI taxonomy): domain Eukaryota; kingdom Viridiplantae; phylum Streptophyta; class Magnoliopsida; order Arecales; family Arecaceae; genus Elaeis; species Elaeis guineensis. Next base: position 96,865,740 of record NC_025995.2, on the reverse strand, counting down.
GTGATGAATAGCTTGTTTGGGGGTTTCTTGTAGATATATTTTTTCACAAACCTAAGTATAAAATTTGAGAATGATCTTCCGTATTTTTTGCTTCTTTATGCTTAAACAAATTCTTTGTTCATGTCAAGATTCAAAGATTATCAAATCATGATAATCAGAAAATTTAATAATGTTTAAAACAATTCGCTTTCAAGAATGTTTTATCGTCATTTCTTTATCTAAAATTTACATCGTTATCACCGACAAGGTTTACCTAATCATTTGGATTCGTGTTATGACTTAATTCCTTTGCATTACCTATTGTATATTACTTTTACATTGGAGTTCAATTCAGACTTTGACTTTTTCTTTTTCTGCTGAAAATTCAGAGTATTACTTGACTAATTGTCAAAATTGTGTTCGGACAAAAGTATCCAAATTTGGCACCACCGACAAATTGTTATATTATTGAAGGAATTAAGTTCAAGAATCAAGCAACGTATTTGAGGCTTTTGGAGGTTCTATAATGAACTCTGCATAAGAGTTGCATAACATTTGATTAAATTATATTTATAATGCAAGGCATACCATGCATACTGGTTCTGATGCATTTTTGAGATAATCCAACTTTAATTTACCATGACTTGAACCTAAAATATGCCCGTAGGTAGAATAGATGTCGATCCTAGTTAAACTTACTATCTAAAAATAGCACAAATATGAGAAGACATAAATTCCTTTTCTTAGCCAAAAAAAAATCTTTTGACCCTTTTAACTTCGCTTATGTTGTACTTCCATACCTTGTCCTTTAAAAAAAACTTAATTAGATCCTTTAAGTTACTTAAGTGGCTTAATACGATCCTGTTATCTATCTTTATTAACCCAATTGGAAGAAATTTTTTCACGTGACAATTTAAAAATATTTTAGAACTAAAATATCAAAGAAGCTATGGTGGGTGAGTGAACCAGACCATTCCCAGTCAAAGCCATCCATGAGATCCCTTGGTTGGGACGCCCGATATTGCAAGTAAAATGTTCGATGAAATACCCACAACACAATGGATGATGGATTTGTGCGTAACAATCCGTTTAAAGAAGCTCTTCGTTATTTGGTTTCATGACCATGATGGATGGCCCTCAAGGTTTTATTGGTGATGGCTCAAATCGGACTACACGAGAGCGCACATGATTTATTGGTTATGGATTTGCGCAATGAGCGCTGCTACCCCTAACCCTCCGCTCATGCTCCCCAACGGGAAGGAGGACTTGGTTGTGCTGGCGGTGCAACCCAAGGCGTCACCAAGAGGCCATCAAGTGTTTGATGAAACGACAATATGGGTAAAGTTGAAGGGATCAAAAAGTAATTTTATCATTTCTTTGATATATTTTTTCTCCCTGATATCAAGGATACAGTTTCATGAAGTTCCACTAATTTTGGATAGTGCAACCCTCATTCCAGACGAGCGGACAAAGTGTTCTTACCATGTGATCAGGGTGTAGATTGTATTGATATTTGTATCTGTTTCTATCACTTCAGGCTTGTGTAGCATGCCACCAATTTTTTTTTTCTAACAAGCCGATTCAATGGGGGATCATTTTTTTCTATTCTTTTTGGGCGCATTTAAATTGGTGGTCTAGGAGATTGGATCTTAGCTTGGGTATTGAATGGTCGGGGCAGGTGGTCTTCATGTTGTTACTTTGGATTTATCTGTTGGGCGACCAAATGGCCCTCATGGACTCTTCTTCGGCTGCCTCGTTAACCTTCCACTGGAGCTTTCTTTGTCCAAATTCGGCCGCATACGGGACCGTGGTATAAATATTTTTAATACTTTCATAAAAACTCGTGTCATGTTTCAAACATATATATTTTAGTGCTTATTAAATTATAAATTAATCTAAGCTTGTCATCAAAGTTGATGGATTGTGCAGGCTCAATCCAATATAATGTCCTAAACATCCTTGTTGTATATCATCAAATTTCTAGCTGGAATTGTAGCCCCAATTTATGGATTATTTACTTGGATTGTTTCCTTTCATTACTAGTTGAGAATAGGCCGATCAAGCACTAGAAATTACATTTGTATCATTGGGGCTTGGTGCAACAGATAATGGACTTCATGAAAATGTGCACAAATCAATAATAGGAATTATTCTTCGAATATTATCTTTTTAAAACTTTCACAGCCAACATCAAATACAAACAAATTTTTTTTTTTTGGGCAATACATAATAGATAACATGTACTATTGCATAGATAAAACCAATTAGGAGTCCATAACAAGCTTGTCTAAAAAACAAATTTGGATCAAGCATGCTTCCAGTTAGGGTTTAACACGGAGGCATGTGAGGAGGTGGAGGCAGTAGCTTTTCTCCCGGATCTACACCATTTTTCACTATGAACACAGTGTCCATTCCCGAGATAAGATGGCGCTCCAAATGGCAATGCAAGAACCACACCCCTGACCAGAATACATGATCTAAGTTAGTATGATTAAATATGATGAACAAGAAATTAGGGCATTCATATAAAAAGTAGTGTTGGCTCGCTTGATCAACCTACACTTAAGGTGTGTTCTTTTTATGCAGCAGCAAGCTTGGTTAGGCTCTGCCAAGAAACCCTATTGTTGACATTTGCTAGCTTTCATGAGGTTGATCAAAAGTTAATTGCCTTCATATGAGACAAAGCTAAGTCCCAACATGCAAATCTAGGCCAAGAATACTTAATCCATGAAAGGGTTTATGCACTCATTTTCTCCATTTCAACCGGAGCTAAGTTTTGATGCTAAGTGATGGTTTGACCTTTTTATGCATGCGCTAATTTTGCACCAAGCACAAAATCTCAAAGCCCCAGTAGAAACTCTTTTGCAAATGGACCTGGATCTGCAACATTCTTAATGTGGGCCATGCATGCAAGGAGCACTCTCTTAGCTGTGGTTAGTGTCTCTTTCTGGCTTTCATTAATTTTCTTGGGCCATTTCCTTATGGCTTTAGCAGAACCATTTACATTAAAAAAACAAAAACAAAAAAGAAAAGAAAAGAAAAGAAAGAAAGAAAAAGAGGAAGACTTTAACAAAAGTATAACCCTTAGACTACAGAAATTATGAAACTCACCAGGATTATAAGCTGTAAACCTGACGGCCAGCCATCCATTCGTTGGAACTCCAAATGTATTCTTCAGCGGAGGGTCCTCCAAGTTATATCCTAATGGATCCTTCTCTTCGTTAAAATTCCCAAATCCCCACCCCACCACGTAAAAGCTCTGGCCATGGAGGTGCATGGGATGGTTCTCAGCCGTCACCAGTGACGTGCCCTGGAACACCATCTCCACCGTCGTCCCATACTCCAAAATCCTAACCTCAGTCGCCAACCTCGACTTCAAAAGCGCGAACGGCTGGTACTCCGCTGTAAAATTAAAGTAGTACAAGGGCCTGCTCGGAAAATTTGTATCGAAAGCCCCATTTATCCCCTTGTAATACGCTTCAAGGATATCTATGGAGGGGTTCACAAAGCTCATGTTGTTAAGACTTGATGCGAGCCTGGTTCCATTAGGTCCTTGACATGAGCCAGGTGGGCACTCGAACTCGTTCACAGACACTGTTATCACCATCCGTTGGTCGAACCTTTTAGGAACATTGATTGGCCAATTTGTACTCGCTAGACTACGGATTGAAAAGGCGAACTTGGAAGCTGCTTCAGTATCGTTGTAGAAGGGAAGGGATGGGAGGAGAGGGTTGGTGGACCAACTGGTGTACTGGGACTTGTATTGCACGATGGCAGTGGTGGTGGTGGTGTCGAAATTGTTGACCGGTTCATAGCTAAGTGCTCTTGCTGCCATGTAGTAGAGGTTTCTAGGGGATTGGTTGGCCGTTAATAGGAAGTCCATGGTCTCACCTGGGCTTATCAGGATGTAATCTGAGGTTAGTGGTTTGGTATAGCTCGCATCAGACCCAACGAGAGTGAGCAGATGACCGGCAATCGAGACGAATAGGGCGTCCTCCATTGCGGCATTCACCATTCGGAGGAGGTAGGTCTTGCCAGGTTCCACAAGCATTCTGAAAGTTCCTGCATGAGATACACAAAAACAGGGTGAGATTAAGTTCTGATTTCTCAAACAGGGATAATTTACTTTGAGTCCAAATTTTAGTAATTAACAATAATATTTGCTGTGAAATCATCTATGTGTGTGCGTGTATTTGTAGGAGCCCTCACGTAAATTGTTCAAGGTGAGGGATAAAGTAAAGTGTACATCTCAATCTAGATTTCTGATCTTATGCTGATTTTGGCAACATGGCTGGTTAATTAGTAGTTGTAGCATGATAGCCAGTGGTTTCCATGGGGTGTCAATTAGACTCGTTAGCAAGCCAGATGATTCCTGTTCCGTGAACAATAGAAGTTCCGTCGCATGTGGCAAGGGGATTCATGTAAATCACGAGAATTATTGTGACGTACAGGAGGTAGTTACGTAAATTAAATCGCCAAGCCGGCATCAAGGACGGCATGCAATTATTAAAAAGTGCAAGCATCTAAGGCGTCGCTTGATTTGGTAGATGGGGCCTTCGAATACTAGCACAGAACAGTAAGGTACTGACAAAATGGACCAAATGTTACCATCAAGTTCCGTTCAATTAACGCTCTAGATCAGGAACATACCTGGTTTGGAGCAAGGGTAGAGATCTCCGGGTTGTCCATTAATGGTGAACGCATCCGAGGGAGTTGGGTCTGCTCCGGTTTCGCGGGCCGTCTCAAGCACTGCACTCACGTCCCTCTTCCACCACTCTCCTGCAACCAGTAATCGGAAAAAAAAAGAAAAATGTCGATCGTCCATTAATTAGAAACAATTAACCATGCGAATGCGACATTCAATCAAACATCTACGGACCGAGTATTAAGATGACTTCTCCGCTGGGCTTTGGGAAGGGGTAGGAGGTCCCACGTCTGGGATAGATGACGATGGCCCCGTGAACGGTGGCTCGACTGTAGTCACTGTGGGCGTGCCACCAAAGCGTTCCTTCTTCGTCGGTGAAGGTGACGGTGTAGATGAAGGAGGATCCGGGCTGGATCGGGCATTGGGTGACGTATTCGGGGCCATCCGACCATGGATTCCTTGGTAGCCTTACTCCATGCCTGCATTATTCATTTTTACATGCACACATAATGATTTGATTAATTTGTCCCATGCATGTAATATGTAGATTCATGCTTTCCAATTATGAAAGTGATTAAGCTATCCTAACATTTTATTGAAAAAAGAGGAAAAAAAAATTCAAGCGGGATGCAATCTTGGTTGCGATTTTGGATTGTCATGGATATGAGCTTACGTCGCAAAGACGCATCTTGTGTCTATGATTGAGTTTGCCACCTCCAATAATTATAACATGACTTTAATTACTAACCAAGTTTCACCAGTTTCAGTCTGAAAGGAATCAGACTCGACTATTTGGATATGGTCAGATGATGGTTTGTTTCTCTGTAAATAACTGTTATAAGGCTCTAACTTTCTGGAGGAATCTTTTTTGATGGCGCTTTCATTTGGGAGGTACCCGTACCTCTACCTTCGAAAATTAAATAATTCTGTATCCTTCTCTTAACAGACGAGAATAGCTATCGCTGAGAATTTAAGAAAGAGGAGCTGGCCCTTCCCGAAGAATATATCATATCAATCATCAATTCTTTTAACGTTTCACAAAGTATCTGGGAGCATTTTCTGCGGAAACTTCGTATTCATCTCTTACCCCAGACGAGTCGGTGGATTTTTGAATTAGTTGGAAGGTTGCCTCTCTCACGTTGGACTCTAATTTTGGTTTGATTACCCTGTCAATAGCTATCTGTTGGATTCTATGGCTTACGCAAAATAGAAGAGTGTTTCAAAGGATTATTATTTTGAATGAGGAGGAAAATATCTTGGCTTCACCGAGAATCAAGAGAAAACAACATTTCCTGCTCTCAACCTTAAAGATCCAGTAATGATCCTTAAAGAAAACTCCATCCCCTGTATACGCGGCCTTATAGTCCTCTTCTGATTTCTTTTGTTCAGGGCCAGCCCTGGGTAGGTCGAATTGAACGACCGCCTCAGACCCCAGACCCTGCATTGATATTTCAATGAGATACAAGAATGACTTTCTATAATTTTATAATAAAAAAATAATTAAATAGATTAATAATAAATTTTACATACTACTTAACGAATATATATATATATATATATATATATATATATATATATATATATATATATATATATATAGAAAATTATTGTATGTAGATATTTTTCAATGATAATTAATATTTAAAATATGTTAATTTTTAATAGAGGAGATCCCATTTTTATCATTTGGCTTCAAATCTAAAAAATATCAGAACCGACTCTATTTTTGTTGTTGGGTTTTAATTTTCACTGCCAAGTCTTTACTTTCAAGTGCTTTCTTCCCTTTCTACCCTCCTTTGTGCCACTTTTATTTGCATGAATGAACACACTTTCACTTAATTTATTTTTTTTTTAATAACCATATTATTAACTTAATAAAAATATCATCCATCTAGTATTATTTTAATTCTATGATTATAAAATTTAATTATTTAATTTATATTTATATTTATCAATATTTAATTTATATCTATTTAAAATAAATATGTATAAAAATTTGTATATAATCATTATCTGTAATCTATATCCATGTTCATAAAACCTAATTCACTTCCGATTTGATTTTAGCCCTGATGCGATCTCCAGTTTTAAGATGAGTTTCAAGTGCTTTTGGTTCAAAATATCAATTCCTCTTGCCATGAAATGACCAAAGCGATTCTTTATGCACCGCCTACGGTATAAAAAATCTAATGTAGAGCACACTGTTTTATCCAATTGATTTACGTAGCCATCACTTTCTAACACACATTTAATATCAGTCGGTCAGTTTTTTCATTTAAAAATTTTATATAATGAAAATATCTTTCTTAAAAATTACGATATTTTTTTTTAAAAATTATGACATCTTTTTATAAAAATTATGACATCTCCTGCATAAAAGACTAAACTGAAATGGAGTGCCATAATTTTTGTGAAGAGATGTTATAATTTTTTTAAAAAAATATCATAATATTATTTTTATATATATTTATTATTTTTTTTGTGAAAAAAAGATAATAAATATATACGAAAATAATATTATGATATTTTTTTTAAAAATTATGATATCTCTTTATAAAAATTATACATTCCACTTCAGTTTAATTTTTTATGCATTGATATCATGATTTTTATGAAAAAATATTATAATTTTTTTAAAAAATTATATTTTTTTAAAAATATTTTTATTATATAAAATTATTAATTAAAAAATTAATTTATTATTATTAAATATATATTGGAAAGAGATAGCTGCATGGATGAATCTGACAAAGCAGTGCATTGTACGCCGGATTTTCTGCACCGCAGGTGGGGCACCGAGAATTTCTGAATGCCGGAATTAAAGGGGAAGGCAAAGCTATGGCCCCGCTCCCATTAAGGGTACCGCACAACCATCGACGAACTTTCAAACGCAAACCGAGACCCACGCATTAAAAGATTTTTAGGTGGAGAAGTCATTGCAGCAGGTGAACCATGAATTTGGTACCGCAAATCATGGTTGCATGGCAGCGGTCACATGTACTATAACAAGCCTGCTTGTTATTCTAAAGGACAATAATGCTTGTTAGCTCATAATTTGCGTCTGTTATGACTAAATGAGGTGTAGTTATTCTTGTCTGTCGGTGATGACCTCTTTTGTCATGTTAAGACCAGGCAGGATAGCCAGAAGTAAAAGAACCAATTAGAGCTGTGCCCTATGATGTGACTGTTCCTATGTTAGGTAACTCTTTATGTTGCGTTGGTTTGTGGAAATAGGAACAGTCACACATACAGGAATGTCCATACCCCAAGTTACTCTAACTTTTGTCTGATTATAGTTTTCCGAGTAGGTTTTAGATGAGAATCTTGTATCCGCAGAAAAGTAAAAAATAGATCTAAATGATCGCTTTATACCAAAAATACTTGCATCTCTTGTACGGAATAGTTATATTTGTCATAAGTAAGTTTAATCAGTATAATTGTTCCTTGATTATACTTGTTCTCCAACTGCTGTTTGGTCTAAGTCGATCTTATACCTGTTTTATTTACCAACTAAATGCTGCCTAAAGAAACACTAGCTTGTAGCTATTTTTTGTATGGTGATTTGCCCATATTGTGGCGTGCAGCCACATCCTTGGGGTTTGCACCTTTTGATGCCCTCAAAGTGCACAACCGCACCAATTACCATAGAGGGAAGAGGGCTATGGATGTTTAGTTGTCCAATCCCATGCAAAGCGGGCCATAGGTATAATTAGTGACATCAATTGGTGCACTAGAGAAGCAATTATAAGGGCTTAGCTAATCATACCAGTGTAAGGTCACATTCTCTTGTGCATAATTGAAGACCGTGATCACCAACTCATCTCCTCTGTTAGCATATAAAGTAGGTCCAGGAAACTGCCCGTTGACCGTCATCATCTTCTTCGTTCCACACAACCGAGTGTAAGATGCCTCTTTCACCTACACGCACCCACATTTCAAACCAAACACGTCACACCCAGTCGCACCCTCTCACACAAACACGAGTTTTTCGTTTTTTCTCAAGAGCGGTGAGATTAGATTTGGTGTAACACCATTCGATGAAGGAAGCATTACAAAATTACACATTAAAAGATCACCACAAGATTCATGCATGGGAACAAATTAAATGACCATAAGATTTCATGCATGGGAACAAATGCCCTGCTAGCCTATCAACAATGAGCGAGATGAATAATACTCACATAGAAGACATGGTGATATGTGTCGCACCAGCCTGGGCAAAAGAGTAGCCCATAGAACACCACCATCACAAGAGGTAACAACGATTCCATCCCCATCTCTCTTGAGCGTCTAAGAGAAGCCTCTGCTTGCTATCCAAACATAACTCTGCCTCGGAAGTCATTTTATAGTGGAACTAAGATGGGTGTACATAATTTAATCAATTATTGACGGTTTGTCGTGAGAGGGCAAGTGATCGAGATGTAGGACCTGATGAGCTGGGACCATCAAGTCTCCGGGACCTTTTTATCTTTGGTACAGTGAAGCATTTAAAGGCTTGCTATGTTTGACTGTTCTAAATTACGTGCTTAGTTTTCATAGCTTTTTGACTTTGGGATGATGAAGTTGGTCGAAGGCTCAAGGAAGTGAAACGCCACCCTGAGTGTAACCCTGGTGTTTTTGGAAACAGATACTGGCCGTCCACAGGCTTGACGAAGATCTGCTGATGTCCCCTCAACAGCAAAAAGGCGTCTCAGTGCAATTCTACCCGTCCGTACTATCAGTTCTTTGACGATCATATCGGTTGATGGTTGTGATTTGCCAAGCAGCTTCCTTGCTGTCGGAAACAGGACAGGGAAGAAGATAACAACTGCGGCATCGTGGGAACATGGAGTTATTACGGGCGTTGATAGAACGGTAAGCGGGGAGCAGTTGGAGCTTTGAAGAGTTGATGCCGTACGTCTGACCTTTGGGTAAGTTCTAGAAATTATTAACTTTTTTACACGCACCTGGCAAGCTTCTATTGGCTGAGATGGTAGGCCCTGCATGACAAGTGGGCAGTGCTGGTGTGCATAAATATGAGGCTGAGCCGCTAAGATGGTACAACGAACTCTGCATCACAATTTTTTTCTAAAACCTTTTTATTTTTTTTAATTTATTATTATTATTATTATTATTATTATTATTATTATTATTTAACGTTATAACGGCTATTGATTTCCTTGGAGGTCTGGAAGGCCTATACTTTTTTTTTAATACAATGGAAGGCCTAGACTTGGTGGCCTATATTTTGTACGCAACAATGTGCGTTGAACTTTACCGAACCCAAAAACTGTGATATTATATCTATGTAATTAATTTTGAACAAAGGATTACAGACGGGCTAATCCTCACTGGGAAAACCCTCCCCTTTCACTCCCGGCACCACTCCAATGCATAATAAGAAGAATTTCATTGAAGAGTCCGTAAAGTAAAAGTTAAGCAAACTGAATGTGTGTGAAAAATTAGTATGGCGTTGGGACCCAAGCCGATTTTGGTTATGTTCCGATTGCATCAAAGATGGTAGGAGGTTTAGTTAGATTCCTAACCCTATTAAATTTTTTAGATGGGCAGTGATGGGTAGCTAGTGCTTGGAGCCAGGCTGTTGAGTCTATTTTGATTGTCAAGGAAGGTCCGCAGAATCAGTACCAGAACCCCTGTTTGATACACCAGATACACGCCTCCTACCGAGACAGACTCCTAATACTCTTTTGTCTCTATCCAAAAATGAAGGGGACAAGATAGTTCCACTCCATTTGTATCAGTACGGCTAGATTCAGTGAATCAAGCCTCGATAATATCAAAGCTGGGGGCAACCACGAAACTGTACAAGGAGATGTAGGGTTAAATGGAATGTTATTACGATTATTCCAGTGCCGATCAGGAACCATCAAGGTAGCCATGGTTGTAACATGCCTAGCCAGCTGCTTAGTATTTGTAGGGATGTGATTAACTAACCTTTCATTACGGGCATTCCAAGACCCCAAGCAATGAAAGCCAAAAAAATATCTATGCCGATCATGGAGAGAGGGATTACACATACAGTGGAGCAGATGTCGTACAGAATAAGGAGGGAAGAGCGTATGAGCGAGCTGATGCATACATTGCCAAGCATGAGAAGCAATCGGACAATGCATAATCACATGATTAAGATCTTCGGTAACCTGTGGACACAAATCACAATATTGTTGAGAACCAGTAAGGATGCCACAATGATAAAGATATGCTTTAGTTGGTGGTCTATCCCTAGCTAAGAACCATCAAAAAATTTCCACTCTAGGAGGAACTTCTTGCTTCCAAAACCAACGAAACGGAACCATTGGAATGTTGGGGTGAATGTACATCTGAGATGAGATATCAGTCATATCATGCAGCGAAATATCAGGTAATTTCGTGTTACCCCAAACTAATTGATTAGCTCATCGACCTGTAGGAGTAGGAAGAGAAAGAATCTGATGCAATATACCCGCAAAAAAGAGATTAGTCAATTTTTCTATATCCCATTGTCTTGTACAAGTAATAACAGCAGACAGCTTTAATTCCATGGATTGGCTATCAATATTAAGGTAAATAGACATGTTGATCAAGGGACAAGTAGTCAACCATGGATCAGGATAAAGATTTACTAGCTCCCCATTTTCAATGAGCCGTTAAAACTTATATGGAACATAATATGTAGTGGCACAAAATTTTAGCCCAGATGACCGAAGAATTGCGAGGTTTAAAATAATAGACCTAAGACCCTGTGAGATGATACTTTGCTTTAATCACTTGAGCCTATAAGGTATTGGGATGCAGAATTAAGCGCATAATAAGTTCAGATGAACAATGAGAGCAGCATAGACACGAGGATATACTACCTAAACTATCCAAATCTTTAGGCATACAAATCTGCTCCCAACCTACTCGACGAAAGCCTCGTTGCTCAATCATATGACCCTAAAGGAACGCTCTAATTTTTTTTTTAAAGCTGATCAAGAATACAACAACGAATATAATTAGCTGATAACGCATATAAAGGAACTGTAGAGAGCATCGATTGAAAAAGCATAACTCTAGCCACAAAAGAAAGTTTTCTCCATTTCCATAGGTCCAAACGACCAGACACCTTAGAGAATGAAGGTTGAAAATCCTACCTTGTTAAGAGGCCATTGGATATCAGAGTTCCAAAATATTGTCAAAGAAAATTTTGACGAGAGATAGTAAGCAAGCTATAAATTTGAGATTTAACTCTATATTGCTATAAAATAGAGCTATGGCAGCAGTTGAAAATCACTATCATAGCCTAAAAAATTATTATCATAATCTGCAGCAACGGTTAGATAACCACTGTCACTATTGCCGTTGTCGTAGACCTATGACAGCGATTTTTTGGGATACGGCAGTGGTTGTGTCAACCACTGTCATAGAAAGGTATGGTAGTAATTTTACAACCACTGCTATAGCAACTATTGCCGTACAGCTATAACAACAGTTGTCCAATTGCGGCTATAGATACTATGGCAGCGGTTGCCAAACCGCTACCGTAGCCTTTCACTAGTCAAAATGACCGGTAGGTAATGGACGGTGGTCAGCCGGTGGGAGGAGGGGTAGTCGGTGGTCTGACTCATCGGAGTGGTGGTAACAGTGGCGATGGCGAACGGGCCACCAGGGCGACAGTGGGGGGAGGGGGCGGGGGGGCGATCGAGGGTGCCGGTAGCTTGCGGGCAACAACGGTGGCGGGGACAGCAGCGGTCAGGGCACCGGTGGCTATGACTGGTCGGCGGGCAGTAGCAGCAGTCGGCGAGTGGCGGCGGTAGTGGGGCGTGGATAGAGAGAGAGAGATCGCGAAATGCTCAAGCCCATACTATAGCTGGTCAAAAAGCTAAATCATTATATACAGATCTTTCATTTCTTTCACAACCGATGTAGAACTATCACAATCAACTATAGGTTGAATCTATTGCAGTGGTTATGGATAATTACTGCTACAGGTCAGCCTATGATAGCGATTATTGGTAACCGCTGTGGTAGATCCAATCTATAGTAGTGATTGATGATAACCGCTGCCATAGGTAGAGATATGATAGCGGTTATATCTAACCGTTGCCATAGATAGAGATATGGCAGCGGTTAGTAAACCGCTGTCATAGATCTATAGTAGCAGTTTACGCAATCGCTGCTATAGAGATAGAATATAATTTTTTTTTATTTTTTTTTGAATATGATATAATTTTAAAATTTAAGTTCATATTCATTGTTCATTATCTAAATAATTATCGTTAGAGTATCATCACAAAAGACCGTCTCAATCCAACAGTCCTAGATATGTAAATTATTAAAATTTGATTTCGACGGTCACGAACGATTGTGTGATGATCTGATAGGTAGAGACCAATGGATCCAAAAATTTACAACGATGATTTTAGTGATATTTGTATTACACTATCAAAATTTCACTTCAATCAGACATCATTATCATAGTCAATTTAGTACGAAATAATTTAGACCATTAAATAAAAAATAGTGATGAAAATACCAAACAGCATCAATTATTAGATGATTTTTTAGATAAATGATCTTTGCTACTATTTTGATCGTTTGTACGATAATGATCATAAAATTCAAATTGTGCATATATAAATAATTTAAAACTATATGTCGCTTACTATTCATTCTTAAATTCTTTAAGTAATTGTATTTGTGCTTTTATAAGATATGCTCAAGTGGATTATAATATATACGCATGATTTGAATTTTATGATCATCATCGTACAAATGATTAAAGTACCAACAAAAATTATTTATCCAAAAAATCATCTCAATCGGACGTCGATTGGCCTTGTGATCACTCATTTTTCATTTAACGATCAAAATTATTCTGTGCTAAATTGATCATGCTAATGATGTCCAATTGAAGTAAAATTTTGATAGTGTACTGTAAATGTCACCGAAATCATCATCACAAATTTTTAAATCCATCGATAGTTTCTATCTATCAATTGATCGCATAGTCGTTCGTGACTGTCGAAATCAAATATTAACGATCGACAAAGCTAGGACTATTGGATCGAGACGATCTTTTGTGAGGATATTCTAATGATAATTTTATAGGTAATAAACGGTGAAGTGCTTGAAATTCGATTTTACTATTATAGATTCATGTAATAATCCAAAATTGTTTGTAAGTATCGACTAAATTTTTTTAAAACTTCAATTTGAGAGATAAAATGATATTTTTTTTGATAAAATTATTATCGCAGTCACCTAGATCTCAAAAAGTTATATGAAATAAAAAAAAAAAAATCATTGAAATCTGGCCTCTGGATCAAATATTATGGAATGATAAAGTTTTTATTTACAACAGTGGTTATAGTAACCGCCGCCGTAGGTTACCGTAGTGGTTACGAATAACCGACAGTGATTATTCGTAATTACTACTGTAGGTCCTGTAGCGAAAATTTAGTGCAGGGGCAAAATGGTAATTTTAAATTTTTTTCAAAATTACTATTTTACAGCGGAATTATTAATTAATCTCATTAATCAATACTAATTAACCCAACACTAAAATCTAAATATGATACAACAGCATATATTTAAATTTGAAATTCAAATTTGAATCAGTAAACCTTTTACAGTACTGTGTTCAGAACACATCACCTTTTGCGGGTAGTCGATCACCGCAATCTGATCACCGTCGGGGAGCTTTGATCGTCACATCGCAGCCACACAAATGTCTGGCCTCTGCGGATCGTCCACACGAAGCTCCCGTCTGATCAGCTCCTCACGAATGCTAGTTCGTGATTTCATCCTTTTGATGGCAGATGTTGATCGTGAAGCGAAAATTTAGTGCATGGGCAAAATGGTAATTTTAAAACTTTTCAAAATTACTATTGTACAGCGAAATTATTAATTAATCTCATTAATTAATACTAATTAACCCTACACTAGGATCTAAATATGATACAACAGCATGCATTTAAATTTGAAATTCAAATTTGAATCAGTAAACGTTTTACAGTACTGTGTTCAGAACACATCACCTTTTGCGGGTAGTCGATCATCGCAATCTGATCACCGTCGGAGGGCTCTGATCGTCACGTCGCAGCCACCCAACTGTCTGGCCTCTGCGGATCGTCCACACGAAGCTCCCGTCTGATCAGCTCCTCACGAATGCTAGTTCGTGATTTCACCATTTTGATGGCAGATGTTGATCGAACTCCTTCGATCGATGTGTGCCGACTTCTCGGATGCTCCGGATCGTCTGCACAGTTACTTGAGAGGCTGATGGATCTCTCTCTGAAATTTGGTGGACTCACGACAAACACCTTTTGTTCATCAGCAAGATAGAAATAATACCCTTTGGTCTCTTTTGGGTACCCTATAAAATTACACTTGTCAGACCTAGGTCCAAGCTTGTCTGTAATTAAACGTTTAACATAAGTCGGACACCCCCAAACCCTAAGGTGCGAGAGTACTGGCTTACGTCTTATCCATATCTCATATGGCGTTTTGGCTACAGACTTACTCGGAACTCTATTTAGAAGGTAACAAGCCGATTCGAGCGCATATCCCCAGAGGGAGATCGGCAGACCAGCAAACCCCATCATGGATCGAACCATGTCTAACAGGGTCCGATTCCTCCTTTCAGACACACCATTATGCTGTGGTGTTCCAGGAGGAGTCCACTGAGAGAGAATCCCATTCTCTCCTAGATACGTCAGAAACTCATTGGAAAGGTATTCACCTCCTCGATCAGATCGAAGAGTTTTAATACACTTCCCAGTTTGTTTTTCTACCTCATTTCGGAATAGTTTGAATATTTCAAATGATTCCGACTTATGCTTCATTAAATAGACATACCCATACCTAGATAGGTCGTCTGTGAAGGTTATGAAGTAGAAAAATCCACCTCTTGCACTTGAGCTCATGGGTCCACATATATCAGAATGTACCAGACCTAAGAGTTCACTGGCTCGCTCACCTTTTCCAGTAAAAGGTGACTTGGTCATCTTTCCAAGAAGACAGGACTCACAGGTTGGAAGTGATTCACAATCACTAACTTCAAAAATTCCTTCTTGAGCCAACCTGTTTATCCTGTTCTTATTGATATGACCTAGCCTACAGTGCCAAAGGTAGACTTCTGACACATTATCTATTCTAGAGCGTTTACCGAATTTTTGAACCACATTAACGGGCTGTGATAGTAAGTAAATTCCATTATTTAATTGTCCAACAAATATTGTAACACCATTCAAAATGATATTGCAAATATTTTCTTTTATTAAAAAATCATAACCGTACATGGCCAAAAGGCCTACAGAAATAATATTTAATAAAAAACTTGGACAATAGTGACATTCACTCAGAATTACATTACGAGAATTGATTACAAGACTCATGATTCCTAAAGCTAGAACTGGAACTTTGCTTCCATCTCCAACATTCAGGAACCTCTTGCCTTCATCAAATCTCCTACTGACCTGCAGACCCTGCATCGAATTACAAATATGATAAGGGCTTCCGGTATCTAATACCCAGGCAGTAGTATCACAAATCGAAAAGTTGCAAGGAGTTATCATATAATTACCTTGCTTCTTCTTTGGCCTGTTCGGATCCAGGGAGGCAATGTATTGAGGACAGTTCCTCTTCCAATGCCCGTGCTTCTTGCAAAAAAAGCACTCCGCCTGGCTCTGATCATGCTTGCGCTTCTTGGTCTGACCCCGTGCTACTGTCCCAGCATGAGATTGCACCTTCTTATTTTTCTTCTTCTTGTTCTTCTTCCCCTTCCCAAAGGGTTGACGACGAGAAGAAGACCCTCCCACTACATTCACCGACTCCTTATGGAGTTGGTGATCCTTCTCAAAGTTCTGCAGCAACTCCAACAATCCGTGGTAGTTTACTGCAGGCTTTGTCATTCGAAAATGAGTAAGGAATGGGAGGAAGGACTTGGGCAAAGAATTAAGGATCGCATCCTTACCGAGCTGCTCGTGCAGAGGAAAGCCCAATTTGCTTAGGCGCTCAATCATCTCGATCATATACAGTATATGATCAGTGACTGAGGCCCCATCCCTCATCCGAGCATTGAAAATAGCACAACTAGTTTTGTACCTTTCAACGTCGTCAGGCGTGCCAAAGGAGTCGTTCAACATTTGAAGCATCTCCTGTGGCTGGGCGTTCTCAAACCTTCGGCTGAACTCGTCATTCATTGCTGCCAGCATAATACATCGAACGGTGGTGCGGTCATTGAGCCACTTCAAGTAAGTGTCTCGGATCGCTTTACTAGCGTTCGGAGCTGGCTCCTCAGGTGCTGGATCCGTTACTACATAAAGGATCCGCTCATGCTCAAGGACGATTTTCAATTTTCGATACCAGCTATCGAAATTGGGTCCCATGAGCTTGTCATTATCTAATAATGACCGGAGCGACAGGGTAGTGGCCATAGCTGCTTAAAGGAAAACGAGACCTCTATTAGTACATAAATTAATATTAAAGATTTGGACTTTAGTCTAAAGTTTTTCTCAATATTTTTACGAACTGGTAGCCTCATCCTCCAATTCGAGAAATTACTTTAATTCCTTAATGGGTACTAGAATTCACACAGACTACACACGAGCCCAACTTTGATTGGTCAACCCATGTGCATCTATGGGTAGGTTCTTAACCAGTTGTTTCTCTAAACAACTTCTAGTAATTTATTTTGCCCCAGAACCTAATCAGTAGGCTTTGGCCTCCACTGAAAAGATCTGGTTAGGTCCAACCATTAACATGACTTAATTTAGTGAATCGGACCAATAAATGATCATGCCCGACTTTGGCCGGCCAACCTAACCACCATCAGAAAGACTCAATCAAATTATCATATTATGAATAATAATTCCATTAGCCAATGAGCACCAGGCCTTTGGGCCTCCAATGATCATTGAACTAATGGACTCATTATCATTCACTTAATGGGAGGCTATGACTTAGTTATCATTATAACTTAATCATTTTAGGGACCTAATAATTTTGAGGATTTTATTAAAGAATAGTAGAGAAGAAATCATCCAGCCAATTTCAATCCTCCCACTGACTTCACCAAGTCAGATTAAAAAGGATTTAATTAAACCTGGCATTAGGAGCACCTAAATCAGTCATACTGATTTACCTAACGACATGGGTGAGCTCTAATCACCAAGTGATCTAATCAAAATCTAACTTACCAGATTGGCCAGGTAAGTGAGATCAGTGGTGGGGATTTGCCATTAACTCGTCAATGATCGAATCAATGCGAGTAGCTCCCGCTTAAGAACCACTGGTCAAAACTGCCGAACTTACCTTAGACACCAACCGGTTCATTAGTTTTAATTTTGATCAACTTAGTAAATAGAGCTTCACCGCGTAGCCATGAATTAAGTCCATCTTGGTCTAGTTAAAGACATGGACCCATTCAACTACAACTATTGAAGTTGAGTCTAGAGTATCCTTGACCTAATCTAATTCAACTTTTGATTAGATTTGACCAATCACTCCAATTCGTCCATTTTTTAAACTAACCTTAGGTCTAACCCAATTATGGACCTAATTCATCTAACCCATTGACCCAAAAGTTTATGCAATTGTCTTAGGTCTTAATTCACAATTCTAGACCTACTAGACAACACTTAATTCTTTTAATTAAGTACTTGGGCTGATGGGTCAGGGTTTGGCATTTCGAAAATAATTTTCAAATTTAAAAGATTTTATTTTTTGTTCACCAAATGTGTTAACTCATTTCACAAACGGGTCAGCACATTTCATAAACAGCAATTCTATTGCTCATTTCATAACAGAAAATAACTCAAAATAAATCATAAATTTTCTTTTAGATCTAATCTAACACATTCATGATAAATTTCTCAATTAAGTCCTTTCGCTGCTTCATCGGCATGGGATATAATTGCATCGGCACCCCTACCGCCATAGGAGACCCCATCGAATGGGAAGAGAGGGCCTTTAAACCCTACTTTTCTCCTATGACCGGACGGCCATGGCAACCAACCCAATTAGATTACTTGCTACTTGGATCAAGTATATCTAAATATACAAATTTCAAAATTTAAATTTTGAATTTCAAATTTCAAATTTCAAATTTCAAATTTCAAATTTCAAATTTCAAATTTCAAATTTCAAATTTCAGATTTCAACCAAATTTCAAATTTCGAATTTTCAATCTTTGAATTTTAAATTTTGAATTTTGAATTTCAAATTTCAAATTTCGAATTTCAAATTTCAAATTTTAAATTTGAGATTTCAACCAAATTTCAAATTTCAAATTTTGAATTTCAAATTTTAAATTTCGAATTTCAAATTTCAAATTTCAAATTTGAGATTTCAACCAAATTTCAAATTTCAAATTTCAAATTTGAGATTTCAACCAAATTTCAAATTTTGAATTTCAAATTTGAAACTTCTAACAAATTTCAAATTTCAAATTTCAAATCTTTTTGAATTTCGAATTTTGAATTTTGAATTTCAAATTTAAACTTATAGATTACACCTTAATCTACGCATGCATATGTATATCATATTCTAGAACCTGCTCTGATACCAATTGAAGCGAAAATTTAGTGCAGGGGCAAAATGGTAATTTTAAAACTTTTTCAAAATTACTATTTTACAGCGGAATTATTAATTAATCTCATTAATTAATACTAATTAATCCTACACTAGGATCTAAATATGATACAACAGCATGCATTTAAATTTGAAATTCAAATTTGAATCAGTAAACGTTTTACAGTACTGTGTTCAGAACACATCACCTTTTGCGGGTAGTCGATCACCGCAATCTGATCACCGTCGGAGGGATCTGATCGTCACGTCGCAGCCACCCAACTGTCTGGCCTCTGCGGATCATCCACACGAAGCTCCCGTCTGATCAGCTCCTCACGAATGCTAGTTCGTGATTTCATCCTTTTGATGGCAGATGTTGATCGAACTCCTTCGATCGATGTGTGCCGACTTCTCGGACGCTCCAGATCGTTTGCACAGTTACTTGAGAGGCTGATGGATCTTTTTCTGAAATTTGGTGGACTCACGACACTCGTGGCACACCAATCTCACTTCCCGAACCCTAGGTAGAAACCCTAGGGTACACACCAAAAATCCTGCGCCCAATTTTCTCTCTTTTCTTTCTTTTTCTCTCGGAAGATTTTGGACCTTCACCTTGCGCAGAAGCCTTTCTCACGCCCCAAAGTTTCTCTCCTAATTTTTCTATGCACGTCCCACCTTTCTCCTCTTTTTAAAACAACGTCGAACGTGTCTTATCCGCGTGAGAGGATAAAGACAAGAGGTTACACATTTGAATTCAAATCAAATTTGAATTCAAACGAAAACCAACTTATCCCTATCCTTTTGGGCGTGAGAAGAGAAGTGGCATGGCTCTTTGTGCGTGGAAAAAGTTTCACGAGAAACCTTTTCTCGTGTAAGTAATGTGGCGCACAAAATGGATAAGGATGAAAGGGCAAGTGATAAGTTATCCATTCAAATTCAAACATGCTTTGAATTTGAATGGCTAACTAATTAATTTATCCATCCATATGGCGCACAAATGAGGACGTGGGGAAGGGTTTTACGTGAGAAAAATTTCACGAGAAGTTTCTTCTCGTGAATTCAAATGGGTGCAAGGAAGTTGGGTGACGCAGGGAATTTAAAACAAGGTGGTTTGATTCAAATTGAGCCAACCTAGTTTAAAATAGGTTGAGCACAATTAGACCAAATTAAACCCAACATAATTAGGCTTAATTAGGCTTAATAAAATATTAATCAAATCAGGAATTAACTAAACCTAACCCCTGATCAAATCAGGGACTAAACCACCTTAGCGATTAGGTCAACATTTAACCTAATCGGGTCAATCCAAACTGAATCCAATTCAATTGGACTTGATCCAAAAATAATTACTCAATCAAATTGAGTTAATTAGTGATTAAATCACTAATTAAACCTCTCATAAATATTGAGTCCAAATCCGATGGGCAATCAGGCATCAGAGACCATCGATATGAAACCCTGATCAAAGAGTTCAAATTTCAAATTCAAAATTCGAAATTCAAAATTTTGACCCCGGTACCCAAAATGTGTGGAACTCATGATTAGAGAATCCTAATTCTCAATCATAGAGTTCCAGATAGATAAGACTCATAATCAGTCATCAGATCAGAAAGGAACCTCTAATGTGTGTGACCCCGCAAGTTCGAACCTAAGCCGGTAGCACAGGAACCAATTTCTGTACTAATCGAAGTGACCATCTAGCAATGGTACCCGACGATCGGATAGGTCGAATAATCGCAATCGCAACATTCAGAACCTACGTGAATATGGTTACCGTATAATTCATCCCTTTTGACCCCTGTGTTTAGGATGACTCAGAGTTAAACTGTCAACCCTAATGATATCATCCGAATCATGCTCAACTCAATTAGTCCTGTGACTCCTCACTAGGACTACCCTGGCCAAGATTTTGCTAAATTGAAACACGACTGTACACAGCTCCTAAACTGGAGTGGTCAATCCCATCTTGACACACGCACCGACAAGTCAAGTACTTGACTACACCCAGCAACCTTCCGTCACTGAATTAAAAATTCAGGTAGTCCAGTGCCTAAGTGCAGTGAGTTGCTTGCAAGTCACCGTGGCGGTCTCAGGTCGGAGGGACATTTATACCCATATCCCATCGGAGCAAATCTTGACAGCAGAAATAGCTCCGGAGTTGGTCACGTTCAATGCAGATGTACCATTACATCTCACCTGTATGCCATACCAGTGTCTCCACACTCTTTGGTTATGAGGACAACCAACCCATATGGCACACAAGGACCTATGCTCGATAAATATTGTCGTCCTTGGTAACAACATATCATTTGGTCGCGAACATGTTTAAGGACTAAACGACAAATCCTCCATTGTCGAGTCTAAATAGTCCTAAGGACTTCACCACAACACAGGAGTTCATTAGAAGATGAAACATTTGTGATGAAAAAATACCAAAATAACTTTTATTTATTTATAATTCATGTACTAATACAAAAGGAGCACAACCGTCAACAGGCTGACGATTGGCTTTGGGACACTATTCCCAACAAATCGAACTCCTTCGATCAATATGTACCGACTCTTCGGATGCTCTGGATCGTTTGCACGGTTGCTTGAGAGGCTGATGGATCTCTCCCTGAAATTTGGTAGACTCACGACACTCGTGGCACACCAATCTCACTTCCCAAACCCTAGGTAGAAACCCTAGGGTACACACTAGAAACCCTGCGCTCAATTTTCTTTCTTTTTTTTCTTTTTCTCTCGGAAGGTTTTGGACCTTCACCTTGCGCACAAACTTTCCTCACGCCCCAAAGTTTCTCTCTTAAAATTTCTACGCACGTTCCACCTTTCTCCTCTTTTTAAAACAACGTCGAACGTGTCTTATCCGCGTGAGAGGATAAAGATAAGTGGTTGCACATTTGAATTCAAATCAAATTTGAATTCAAATGCAAAACCAACTCATCCCTATCCACTTGTGCGTGAGAAGAAAAGAGGCGTGAGTTGATTTGTGCGTGGAGAGTTTACACGAGAAATATTTTCTCATGTAAAATATGGGGCGCACATGATAAGACCATGGCGCATGGATTAGTTGGTTGCTCATTCAAATTTAAACTTTCTTTTGAATTTGAATGGCCAACCAACTTATTTTTATCCAGATATTTGGCGCACAAGGGTGGACGTGGGATGGCTTCTGCGTGGAGAAAATTCACGAGAAGTTGCTTCTCGTGAATTTAAATATGCACAGAAGAAGTGAGGTGGCGCAGGAAGAAAAGTCAAGGTGGTTTGAACCTAATTGAGCCAACCTAATCTAAATAGGTTAAGCACAATTAGAATAAATTAAATCCAACTTAATTAGGCTTAATTAGGCTCAATAAAATCCTAATCAAATCAGGAATTAACTAAACCTAACCCCTGATCAAATCAGGGACTAAACCACCTTAGCGATTAGGTCAACATTTAACCTAATCGGGTCAATCCAAACTGAATCCAATTCAATTGGACTTGATCCAAAAATAATTACTCAATCAAATTGAGTTAATTAGTGATCAAATCACTAATTAAACCTCTCATAAATATTGAGTTCAAATCCGATGGACAATCAGGCATCAGAGACCATCGATACGAAACCCTGATCAAAGAGTTCAAATTTCAAATTCAAAATTTAAAATTCAAAATTTTGACCCCGGTACCCAAAATGTGTGGAACTCATGATCAGAGAATCCTAATTCTCAATCATAGAGTCCCAGACACATAAGACTCATAATCAGCCATCTGATCAGAAAGGAACCACTAATGTGTGTGACCCCGCAGGTTCGAACCTAAGCCGGTAGCATAGAAACCAATTCCTGTACTAATCGAAGTGACCATCTAGCAATGGTACCCGACGATCGGATAGGTCGAATAATCGCAATCGCAACATTCAGAACCTACGTGAATATGGTTACCGTATAATTCATCCCTTTTGACCCCTGTGTTTAGGACGACTCAGGGTTAAACTGTCAACTCTGATGATATCATCCGAATCGTGCTCAACTCAATTAGTCCTGTGACTCCTCACTAGGACTACCTTGGCCAAGATTTTGCTAAATTAAAATACGACTGTACACAGCTCCTAAACTAGAGTGGTCAATCCCATCTTGACACACGTACCGACAAGTCAAGTACTTGACTACACCCAGCAGCCTTCCGTCATTGAATTAAAAATTCAGGTAGTCCAGTGCCTAAGTGCAGTGAGTTGCTTGCAAGTCACCGTGGCGGTCTCAGGTCGGAGGGACATTTATAGCCATATCCCATCGGAGCAAATCTTGACAGCAGAAATAGCTCCGGAGTTGGTCACGTTCAGTGCAGATGTACCATTACATCTCACCTGTATGCCATACCAGTATCTCCACACTCTTTGGTTGTGAGGACAACCAACCCATATGGCACACAACGACCTATGCTTGATAAACGTTGACGTCCTTGGTAACAACGTATCATTTGGTCGCGAACATGTTTAAGGACTAAGTGACAAATCCTCTTTTGTCGAGTCTAAATAGTCCTAAGGACTTCACCACAACACAGGAGTTCATTAGAAGATGAAACATTTGTGATGAAAAAATATCAAAATAACTTTTATTTATTTATAATTGATGTACTAATACAAAAGGAGCACAACCGTCAACAGGCTGACGATTGGCTTTGGGATACTATTCCCAACAGGTCCGACCTACAGCAACTATCATCCGTAACCATTGCCGTAGATTATGCCTACTGCAGTAGTTATAATAAATACTGCCATAGGTCAGACCTACGGCAACGATTATTTGTAATCATTGCGGTAGGTAAAACCTATAGCAGTGGTTATAATAAGTACTGCAGTAGGTCCGACCTATGACAGTGGTTACAATAACCGCTGCCGTAGGTTCTGTAACCGCAGCGAGAGGTCTAACTTACGACAATGGTTATTTATAACTGCTGCCATAGACAGGACCTACCGCAGCGGTTATAAATAACTACTGTTGTAGTTCTGATCTACGACTGTAGATTCTATGGCAGTGATTTTAAAAATCACTGCTGTATAAGTCCAAACAAATGATAATAAATATCCAGAAGAGAAACAAGTGAAGTAGCCTCTTTTAAAGTTGCATATCCCATAATAAAGCAATCATTAGCATGAAAGATGTGAGAAATAATTGGCCCATGATGTAGTTGATATCCTTGATAATGATAATACTGAATGGTGGTATGTAGAATGGTAGAAAAAAATTCAAAGTATAAAATAAAAAGATAGAGGGACAATGGACAACCTTATTGAAGTCCACATAAAATCGTAAATCAAGTAGTAGGTAAACTATTAATTAACAAAAAAAATTAAGGATGCAAAAAATAGACCCGCATCCCCTTCATAAATAAAGGATGAAACCCATAATCAGAGAGAATGTGTGAGAGAAAAATCCAACATATACGATTATAAGTCTTTTCTATATCTAAATTGAGAAGCATAAGTTTTTAGATCTTGGAGCCCACGATAAAGAAAGAGTGAGCTTCTGAACTAATAAGATATGAGAAAAAATTTGATGACCATGAATAAGAGCTCCCCACTCTTCTGAAATTAAGGTAGGTAAATCTTGTTGAAGTCTATTTGCAACTAGTTTATAAACCATCTTGCATAGCTTGATAGGCTGAAAATCATTTGGTGAAAATGGATTTGACTTCTTGAGCACTAGAATAATATAAGTTTGCTTCCAATCATCAGGCATAAGAAAAGTAGTAAAAGAATGATTGACCGTTTTAATGACTTCAGCCTTAACAATCGACCAATACTGCTGAAAGAAAAAGATAAGAAAACCATCAAGACCATGAGCTTTATAGTATTATGTAAATATTATTATGCATAATAATATAATATAATATAATATATTATTATATTTTAATACATTATTATAATATATAATATAATATTATATTATGTTAATATCTTATTTTAATATAATATAATATATTATTAACAATGTATTATATTATTATATTGCTATTATAGTGTTATATTGTTATAATATTATATTGTATTATAATAATTTATTATGATACTATAATATAATATTTGATATTATATTATAATATACCATATTAAACTATAATATAATATATTATTTATAATAATATATAATATTATATTATATAAATATTATTATATAATAATATAATATATTATATTATTATTATAAGATTAAAGGTATATTAGAAATGAATTAAAAAATTTATTTTTTTGATTGATGAAAAAATTATTTAATGAGTAAGATTTTCTCCTATTTTGTAGATAAATAATATTCATAGGAAAGTAACTTATCGATTTTCAAACATATAAAAATATATATAAATTGATTAATTTTTTAATAATATTTATTCATAAAAGATTAGAACTTAAAGATAACAAGCTTCAAACGCAATCCTGGTCCCACGCACCAAAGAAATTTTAGGTGGGGAAGTCATCGTAGCAGGTGAACCTTGATTCGCAGTACCAAACTCATGGGCCATGACAGCGGTCACATGTACTGAAACAAGCCTTTCGTCATTTTAAAGGAAAATGCTATTTAGGTCTTAAGTTGCATCTGTTATATATAAATAAATGGGACGATATGGTTCTTGTCTGTTGGTGATGGCCTCTTGTGTCAGATCAAGGCTAGGCAAGATAGGCAGGATATATATAACAGGATTTGCTTTTACGTAATGTTGTGTTGGTTTATGGAAATAGGAAAATACAGGAATATCGATACACTAAGTTACTCCAATTTTTGTTTGATTATAGTTTTCGAATAGGTTTTAGATGAGAATCTTGTTATCACAGAAAAGTAAAAAGTAGATCTAAATGATAGCTTTATACCAAAAATACTTCTATGACATGGACAGCTCTTGGACGGAATAGTTATATATTGTCATAAGTAAGTTTAATCAGTATAATTGTTCCTTGATTATGCTTGTTCTCCAAATACTGTTTGGTCTAAGTCGATCTTATACTATTTTATTTACCAACTAAATGCTGCCTAAAGGAACACTAGCTTGTAGCTATTTTGTATGGTGATTTGCCCATATTGTGGCATGCAGCCACATCCTTGGGGTGAGCACGGCACGCATGCTCCTTTTGATGCCCTCAAGAGAAGCCCTCTGCTTACCATCCAAACTGAACTCTGCCTCGGAAGCCATTTTATAGTGTAACTAATTAAGATGGGCGTACATAATTTAATCAATTGACGGTTTGAGATAAAAGGGCAATGATCAAGACGTGGCACCTGATGAGCTGGGACCATCAAGATTCCGAGACCTTTTTATCTTTGGTACAGTGAACCATTTAAAGGCTTGCCATGTTTGAGTCGTTCTAATTTACGTGCTTAGTTTTCATAGCTTTTTGACTTCGGGACGATGGAGTGGATTCAAGGCTTGATGAAATGAAACACCACCCAGAGTGAAATCCCTGTGTTTTTGGAAACAGATACTTGCCGTCAACAGGCTTAACGAACATCTGCTGATGTTCCCTCAACAGCAAATAGGCATGTCAGTGCAATCCTACCCGTCCGTACTATCGGTTCTTGGACGACCATATCGGTTGATGGTTGTGATTTGCCAAGCAGCTTCGGAAACAGAACAGGGAAGAAGATAACGACTTCTGCAATGTGGGAACATGGAGTTATTACGGGCGTTGATGGAACGGTAAGCGGGGAGCGGTTGGAGCTTTGAAGAGTTAATCCACACTAGGGGAAACCCTCCCCTTAAATCCCAGCAACTCTCCAATGTGTAATTAGAAGAATTTCATGGAAGAGTCTGTGAAGTAAACTTTTAGCAAACTGAATCCCTTTCTTAGCCATCTGTTGTGAAAAACTATTATGGGATCCAAGCCCATCCCAATTTTGGTTACGTTCAGATTAGATCAAAATTGGAAGGAGCCCGGTTTAGTTAAATCCCTAACCCTATTAGATTTTTTAAACGGACGGTGATGGTAGCTAGTGCTTGTAGCCAGGCTTTTTAGTCTATTTTGATTGTTAATGAAGGTCCGCAAAATCAGTACTATAAACCATACTGAGACATTAGATACATACCTCATGCCGAGATAGACTCTTAATACCTTTTTCTCCATTAATACTGGATTGGACGAGATAATTCAGCTCGATTTGGGTCCGTACGGTTAGATTCAACTCATATGTCGAATCAAACCAATATTTTACTGTGGAGTTGGTAGGATCAGCTCGGAGCAGGTGAGTCAGTAGGCAGGCTTTGCTGTCAAGATTGGACGCATCTAACAACTTGTTTACTTATAGCGAGGAGTTAGGAGTAGGTTGAAATGATGGCACAAAAATGCTAATTAGTTGGCGATCCAGTGGTAATTTTGGACCTGTGCCGATAAAACATTTTATTGATGTGACAAGTATGAGCATTTGAGTCCTTCAATAGTGATATTAAACAGAGGCACCAGAAATACTCACATTACACTTCTCTTCCTCCTCCAAATTTTCTCCCACCAACCAAGAATCTGTAACATGAAAGTGATTGAGCAATGAGACGCAAATGCTGCACATAAATGGAAAGGCGAGTGCGCATGATGGATTTTCACCGTGTCATTATCATGGGTTCCTGTGTATACAACTTGATCTTGCTCATGATTACGAGGCAAGTGAGATTGTCTGAGCCACTTCCAGAAGCTGGCCACAAAAAGAAATGGGTCAAAAAAAGAAAAAAGAAAATCAGATTAATGACATTTCAGAAATATATTGATAATTTGGGGTCAGTTTGGTATTGTTGTTGCTTTTTTGCTTTTCTTCCCCTGGACGTGAAATACAAATCCAGATTGATGTTTGGAGATAGCATTGGCACCAAATTTCTAGCGGTCCTTGCTTTTATTCTTACTTTTTTTGGAAGCAATAAATTGTTTACTGCCAAAAGCTCTGAAGGGTTCCATAACAATTTAAAAAACAAAAGGGTTTATATACGTACCTGATCAGTCTCAAGCAATTTTTATCTTGGATTTTTAAAACAAAAACAGAAAACAAATGCAATACCAAATGAGCCCCAAGGTATCATGCTATTCTAGTGAAAAAAAAAAAATGTTACCAAACTGGAGAACTGCCATTCCAGGAGCCCCAATAGCTTTTCTTAGCTGAACAACATCCTCGGTAATCACTCCCTATGAAGATGAAGGAAGAAAAGTACTTAGCTACTATGAAAAAATTAAGATTCAGAAGAAAACCAACAAGCAGAGAAAAACCCAACATATACGGAAACATTTGAAATATAGTGGAACATACCAAGTCTTCCGCTAATATATTGATTTTTCCAAAGCTCTGAAGATGGCACCAAAGAATGCTTTTCTTCGTCCAGCCTACATAAATAAGAAAAGCATGCATTATCAATTAATGTCCTATAAAAAAATATGGGCATCTTTTTCATGTAATGCTTACCTTCCAGCTTCCAAACATTGCTAGCTTTGATTCGGCAATATATTGTTTAGTTTGATAGCGGTTCATATCTGTACTATTATCTTGTACTACACAATGGATTTGTACTACTATGTACTATTGTACTTTCAGGCTGTACTAAACCTATTCATTTTAATATAAATAAATTAGAAACATAAGGAATACTTTCGTATTCTCATAACAAGGATTTTTTCTCCTAAATCCTAAATTCTTGATCCTATCTTTTTCTTTCTTTACATGGTATCAGAGCTGGGGGGAGAAAACTCTAGGTCTTTTTTCGATAGTGATTACCCCGCTGTGTGTCCGCTCTTCCCATGGTGTGCCTTGTCCCGTGGTGTTCTCTCTTTTCTTTTCTTTTTTTTTTTCTCTTATTGCTGCGAGCTCCCTTCTATCCAAAAGTCATGGTTGGTGAGGATGTTCCTCCATTGCCTCTCGGCCCAGTAGCATCTTCTCTTCTGCTATCTGTCTCATGTTCTCCGATTATCACCATCGATCACTTGACTGGTGCTGCTAATTACATTTCATGGGCAGCTTGTGTTGAATTATGGTTCCAAGGGTAGGGCTATATATGATGACCACCTGATCAAGATGGATGATGATATTTCTGCTGCTGACCATCCCAATTAGAAGAAGATGGATGTTCAGTTGTGTGCATTTCTGTGGTAGTCTATTAATCCCCAGATTATAGGAAGTATATAGGAAGTATAAGTAGTATGCTTTTATGGCAGTCTTATTCATGCAGCCAAACGTGTTCGGTAGGTAAATATTAAATGTTAAACTCATAAGAAAAATGGGTGCTACATACTTTTTAGACCAACATTTTAGAGTCTTTTCTCTTGACAACAGAAGTGTCAGTTCTTCCAACCAACATGGTTCAAATGAGGAATACGGATTGACCTTTATTAACAATTAACTGTTCTTGGGAAGCTAGTATCCATAAACCTTGAATACAAAGAGACTCCCGTTACAAAAAAAAACTAAGACATTGTATAATAGTATCAAGCATGCCAGCTAAATCTACTATGATGCATGCCAACACTGGACAACATAGCCCCTATTTCTCAAACAGTGCTCCTGAGATCAAAGCAAACAGTTTCCTTCCAAGCCACCCCAATCATCAACGTACGCAAATCTTAGTAAAATAAACATGGTTCGTTAAAAAAAAAAAAAAATGAACAAATACAGGTTTTATTAGTGATTCAAACTAACAAGAGCTTTAAAAATTGTGGTTCAATTTTATTGATTAAATATATTAAACACCCTTGTTGTCACCCAAATCAGTCTGGAAACAATGGACCCATGAATTCCTAAACTGTAAGATACAAAGATCTACCGGAGACCTATCTCAAGAAGCCATGTACAGTGGGCTACATCTGTAAATAACAGCATAACATCTTGATTTGATTTGGACAGATCTTTCCCTTCTCATTCTCTTTTATAAGTTGAATTTTATTCTAATTTCTTTCTTTCTCCCTTCTTGCTACGACACCTACATGGACAATCTTCCTTTTTTGCACAGAGAACATTGCATACAATGCTTCCATGTTTCCCCTAAAATATTTATAATTTTTTAAATAAAACTAGTAAATATAATGAGGTACTTCGCTGCATCTAGACATTTAAGCGAGGCCAAAAAGTCTACACAAGCTCCGACCAAAACATGCCCGTGCACCATCATGTTGTGAAACCTTTCATGAAACAATCTCCTTCAGTAAATGAACCTCCTCTTGATTCTTTCTTCCCAGATAACGTTGAGAAAGAGATGCAAACAAAGAGAAAAAAAAGTTTTCTATAGTAACATGTTAAGATTCCATTGTTAGCCTACATCATCTTTATGTCAGGTTAGTTGCGGACTTGGCATACAGTGTTAGTACGTAGATGAGCTAACTCAAAGAAGATCCGAACTGAGTTTTTCAGGAAACGAAAAAATTAACTTTTAAACATAGAATTTGATCCGACTCGAATTTATAGGGAACCAGCAAATCTTAAGTCATCCTATCATAAGACGATTCATATAATTACCCTATCATAAAACGACTCTTGATAGGACGATCCATATAGTCGGTCTATCATAGAGTGATTTTCAGCTCTTATCATATAGCTACCAGGTAGCTCTAAAGGCGATGAGTCAGCACAAAAAATCGTCTTATAATAGAACGATTTTATTTTGGACAGTTTTTTTTGGATAGTATTTTCATAAATAATATAAAAAAAAAACTTTGCTTTGGTAAAAAAAAAAAAAAAAAAAAAAAAGCCTATAATGTTGTGTTGGCTTTTGAAAATAGGAAAAGTCACATATACAGGAATATCTACTCTAATTTTTGTTTGATTATAGTTTTTTGAGTAGGTTTCATATGAGAATCTTGTTATCCCAAAAAAAGTAAAAAGTAGATCTAAATGATTGCTTCATACCAAAAATACTTCTATGACATCTCTTATACGGAATAGTTATATTTGTCGTAAGTCAGTTTGATCAGTATAATTGTTCCTTGCTTGTACTTGTGCTCCAAATACTGTTCGGTCTAAGTCCTATACCTGTTTTATTTACCAACTACGTACTGCCTCAAGGAACACTAGCTTGTGGCTATTTCGTTTGGTGATTTGCCCATACTGTGGCATGCATGCAGCCACATGCATCCTTGGGGTGAGCAAGGCGTGTGTGCACCTTTTGATCCCTCCAAGGTGCACAACTGCACCAATTACCATAGAAGGGAGAGGGCTATAGAAATTTAGGTGTCGGATGAATGCCATGCAAGATCTGCAGCGGGCCCTTAGGTATAAGTAGTGGTATCAATTGGTGCACTGGATAAGCAATTGTAAGGGCTCAGTTAATCATACCAGTGTGCATAATTGAAGACCTTGATCACCAACTCATCTCCTCTGTTAGCATATAAAGTAGGTCCAGGAAACTGCCCGTTGACCGTCATCATCTTCTTCGTTCCACACAACCGAGTGTAAGATGCTTCTTTCACCTACATGCGCCCACATTTCAGACCAAAAACGTCACACCCAGACGCACCCTCTCATACAAACATGAGTTTTTCGTTTTTTCTCAAGAGCTGTGAGATTAGATTTGGTGTAACACCATTCGATGAAGCAAGGATTACAACATTACACATTAAAAGATCACCACATGATTCATGCATGGGAACAAAATGACCATAAGATTTCATGCATGGGAACAGATGCCCTGCTAGCCCATTAACAATGAGCGAGATGAATGATACTCACATAGAAGACATGATGATAGGTCTCGCACCAGCCCGGGCAAAAGAGTAGCCCATAGAACACCACCATCACAAGAGATAACACCGACTCCATCCCCACCTCTCTTGAGCATCTAAGAGAAGCCTCTGCTTGCTATCCAAACCAAACTCTGCCTCGGAAGTCATTTTATCGTGGAACCAAGGTGGGTGTACATAATTTAATCAATTATTGACGGTTTGACGTAAGAGGGCAATGATCGAGATGCAGGACCTGATGATCTGGGACCATCAAGTCTCCGAGACCTTTTTATCTTTGGTACAGTGAAGCATTTAAAGGCTTGCTATGTTTGAATGTTCTAAATTGCGTGCTTAGTTTTCACAGCATTTTGACTTTGGGACGATGGAAGTTGGTTTGAAGGCTTGAGGAAGTGATGCGAGCGCGGATCCTTTGCGGTACCGCGATGCGTACCATCCACCGTGCGATGGACGACGCGCGCAGTGCACCGCACTGTGCGGTGCACTGTAGAGGATCCGCGCGGAGGTGATACACCACCCGGAGCCCTCGTGTTTTTGGAAACGGATACTGGCCGTCAACAGGCTTAACGAAGATCTGCTGATGTTCCCTCAACAGCAAAAGGGCATGTCAGTGCAATCCAAACCGTCCGTACAATCGGTTTTTCGACGATCATATCGGTTGATGGTTGTGATTTGCCAAGCAACTTCCTTGCTGTCGGAAACAGAACAGGGAAGAAGATAACGACTACCCGCATCGTGGGAACATGGAGTTACGGCCGTTGATAAAACGGTGAGTAGGGGCAGTTGGCTTTGAAGAGTCGGTGCCGTATGTCTGACCTTTGGTAAGTTCTAGAAATTTTAGCGGCACCTGGCAAGCTTCTATTGGCTGAGATGGTACGTCCTGCATGACAAGTGGCCAGTGCTGGTGTGAATAAAGATGAGGCTGAGCCGCTGCGATGGTGCCACGAACTCTCTTTTTTTTTTTTTTTTTTTTTTTTAAGAAGACAAATAATATGCAGCAGTTGTAACGTTATAACGGCTATTGATTTCCTTGGAGGTCTGGAAGGCCTAGACTTGGTGGCCTATATTAACAATGTGTGTGGAACTTTATAAAGCCCAAAAACTGTGATATTATATCTGTCTAATTAATTTTGAACAAAGGATTACAGACGGGCTAATCCTCACTGGGAAAACCCTCCCCTTTAACTCCCGGCACCACTCCAATGCATAATTAGAAGAATTTCATTGACGGGTGCGTAAAGTAAAAGTTTAGCAAGCTGAATCCCTTCCTCAGCCATCTGGTGTGAAAAATTAGTATGCGATTGGGACCCAAGCCCATCCCGATTTTAGTTATGTTCAGATTAGATCAGAATTGGTAGGAGGTTTAGTTAAATTCCTAACCCTATTAATTTTTTAGATGGACGGTGATGGGTAGCTAGTGCTTGGAGCCAGGCTCTCGAGTCTATTTTGATCATCAAGGACGGTCCGCAAAATCAGTACTATAACCCATATTGATACATCAGGTACATACCTCGTACCGAGACAAACTCCTAATACCCTTTTTCTCTATCCAAAACTGGATAAGAAAAGATAATTTCACTCGATTTGTATCAGTACGGCTAGATTCAGCGAATCAAACCTCGACGATATACCAATACTCGTGGAGTTGGTAGGATTAGTTCGGAGCAGGTATGAGTCAGTTGGCAGACTTTGTCGTCAATAATTGGAGACATCTAACAACTTGCTTACCTACGGCACGGAGTTGGACTAGATTGAAACGATGGCACAAGAAAGCTAATTAGCTGTCATATAATTCATCTCGTTTGTTCATTCATTTGATAACAAAAGCAGCCGCTAAAGCCCTCAACCCTGCACCAAGGCTGCAGTAAATGCAAACACCAGCGTTTCATGTCTATTTCTCCAAGGAATTCCCATTACCTTTTGTCTCTTCTAGAAAACACTGAAAGTATCTGATTTAAAGGGGCTTATTTGTAACCGATTATTTTTTTTTTTAATTCCATGTATCTAAAACTAATTAGTCATCAAAAACGTCTCGGACATGCTCGATGCTGGTTTAAGTGAATGGCGGCCATAGAGAAAGCTGCTTCGTTTTGCTTTCCTAATTAACCGAAAACTCCCTTCATAATTCTTCAACGGCTGTTTTGACGGAAAGAAGCAGAACATCTCTTTGTATTGTCAGGAGGACAAATATTATTCGATATTGTTACAGTCAATTTTCTATCATCTACCATCGGTGATGAGCATCTATAAAAATAGTATCGTCACAGACTGGAGTTGTGTCCAGCGGAGATCCTTTGATGCTTAAGTCAGAGAGAAAATTGATGAACAGTAGATTTGAAAGTTGAAAGTAGTAAAACTTTGGCTCAAAAGTGTCTTATCCGTACTGCTCACTTACCCTCCATTTTATAGATAATTCTGATGTAACCGTCGAGCACGTGGTTCCGTTTTTTATGATGCTAAATTATCGGACCATAAATATGAAGTTAGTGGGTCGTTAATTCTCCTTAATAGTCGTGAAATGTAGTCAATAACCGTTCACAATGATTATAGTATGTTGAGCAAATTAACCAACCATATGTCAGTAGAATTTATGAGCGACTGTCGGTTAGTAGTTCAGTTATGCCGACGGTTCAAGTTGTTCGCTGTTGATTGGTAGTAGTCGAACATTAGTCGGTCAGCCGACCATAAGTTGG
Organism: Elaeis guineensis; assembly: GCF_000442705.2. NCBI lineage: Eukaryota > Viridiplantae > Streptophyta > Magnoliopsida > Arecales > Arecaceae > Elaeis > Elaeis guineensis. The sequence goes on along the minus strand of NC_025995.2, from coordinate 96,831,218 downwards.
TGTGATTTGCTCAGTCGGTCGATAAAAAGTCAGAATCGCTTGTTCAGCCGATGCGCAGTCGGAACTGTGGTGACTAAAGTTGGGGGTCGATTGGTTTACCCCAACAGTTGCCCTCTACTTCTAAGCCAAGGTGAACCAACGTGTATGTTGTCACGTAGTTTGTCACGTTGGACGAAAGAAGTTATTTCTTATCATATCGAACCCCGATTCTGCAGCCACCTTTTTCGGGGTATGAGCGATTGACCATTTTGTTGTTTTGGCGGATACAGAGCTATTTTTAAACTGTCATGTTGACAGGACGATTCAGTATCAGATGTCAGTATCAGACATCGTTTCAGCAAAATGATTTGGCGTCGGACGATATGATTCTGACAGGCAGATTTTTGCCACGTGTCCGAATGTTACTGGGTTGGAGCTATTCACGCGGATAAGGGTGATGTGGTTAAATCTAGAGCAAGTACGTTGAACCGTCCGATCAATGGTCGGTCTAGATGTTGCCACGTATCGTCATCTGGTAAGTCTTCGATTTAGTTGCCCTCATCTCGACCGTTGGGGGATCCTATATACATAGGGTCGCTCCCAACCAAGCTTTTACTTTTCATTTTGTATTTTCTAGTGCTGAGACTCTGTCGGAAGATCGTCCCAGTGTCTGAGGACTTTGTTATTCCCATCTTTTTTAGGTTAAGTTTGTCTTTTCTTGAGTTTTTTTCTTCTCTAGTCTTTGTTTCTTATGGCTAGGACCTCTTTTTCTCGGGATGATCGGTCAGAGAATCCGACGAACGAGTCCCAGTCGGGTCTGGAGGTGGAGGCTTCTTCACTGTTGCCCAGCTATGCAACCCAAGAGGGAGATGAATTGAATTTTTAAAATTTTAAAGTTAATTTAGAACCATAAGAATTAAGTAATAATAAGCAAGTTATATGTAGTAAGTGATTTAAGCAAAGTGTAGGAATGAGATGCAAGAATGCAAGAAAATAAAAAATTTAGATAGAGAGTAAGTAAGCACACCATAAACAATCAAAGTTTATAGTGGTTCGGTGCCAACCTTGCACCTACATCCACTCCCCAAGCTTCTACTTGAGAATTTAAATCAACTAAAATGTATTCAACAAGAATACAACGTCGGTACCTCCGACTCTAGCTATCCCAAGCTAGAATACTTATTTTTTGGGTACAAGCTAACCCAATACAATTCGATTCAAGGTTCGGATCAACCTATCCAAGTTTGAAATCCTTCCAAAACTAAAGATCAAGATAAAAATAGAGTATAAGAATTAATGACAAAGAAATACAGGTTTAGCTTCTTTAATGAGCAAATAAAACTTTAAGTACACTTTACACAACAAGGAGGAAGCTTTTCTAATTTTTTTCAAGGTTGTTGAAGACTTGAATGACTCTTGAGAGGTTGGTGAACTTGAAAATGAAAGCTTTTTTTGCTTGAAGAGGGTTTTTTGCTTAGGGCTGAAATGAATGCTTGAATCTCTTCTTTTTTTTCCTCCTTTAAGTACCTTTATATCTTCAATAGATGCTAGAGAGAAATCTGGATAAATTTAGAGCCGTTGGAGAGCTTTAAATGAGCATTAAATACGGTCAAAACGAGCTAAAAACTAGTCGTTATGGAGATTTTTCGTCACAAAGATCGACCTCACAGGTCGTCCCCTGCATAGAGGTCGACCTCTGTGGCTCAGAATAGAAAGTGACTATTCTGTATCTTTGGCTTACACAGACAACAGAGGTTGATCCTGGGATCGTCCCCTTTGGGTGTGCCAGACAAAAATAGCATACCGTTCAGTCCCTTTTGACAGGGATTGATCTAAGGGTCGATCCTTTTCTTTAAACTTGATTTTCGCTTAAAATATATATTCAAAAAATATGAAATTATCTTCAATAGATCACAAATCTTCTGTTCTTGCTCTTGAGGCATTCGAATCAGAACTTGATAAAATTATGATTTTACCTCTGAAATACAATAAATCTTTTTTCAAGCCAAAATCATTAGTAATCCCTTCAAATATTTTGTAATTATCAAAATCAATTCATGAAGTAACAATCTCTCTCTTTTTGATGATGACAAAATACTTAAGTAAAAGCAAAATATAACATACATAAAGTATTGATTAAGAATTTCAAATTTATGAAGATGCATCACTTTAAACATTATAGCCAATTATTTGAATAAAATGTATCACTTAAACATTATAACCAATTATTTGAATAAAATACATCATGAGTAGTTTGAAGATTAGTTTGAAAATTGCTTATAGGATTATTTTCTTTGATAAATTTGCTTATTGTTCGATTTTATTTCTCTACTTCTTTTTGACAATATCAATTAAGATCTTAAGAGATTTTTAAAGAAAAATGAAAAAGACTCCCCCTCACTATAGCAATCATAAAGGACATTTCAATTTGCTCATATAGAAGGTATTGTCATTCATAATATTTCATAGCACATATATGAGATATTTTTCATATCACATAATTAAGACATTTCAATTGATGTCATTCATAAAAATCAATCCAAATGACATTCATAGAAGTTTAAAGCATATATATATATATATCCAGAATATGACTGAAGAGTTATCAGATACATAAGTGTCACAATACATAAGAGTCAAGTCAAAGTACATAGGCCATACAAAAATCATGGATAACAAAAAATATAACTATCCATGAGTCAATCAGTCAACAAATACAAAGGTCATAAGTTAGATCCTAGACATAAAGGACTAACTATGCTAGATCTAATAAATATCATGGCTAGAGGTGTCAGAATCAGAAGAGTTAGAGATATGATGAGGAGATATGGACTGTGCTAAGAGAGCAAGTCTGATGGTATTCAATTATTCCAAAGCTCTCGCATGGACTGCGTCAGGGTACCAATCTGAGTAGAGACAGCCTGACTGGAGTCCCTGATCTCTCTCCTCAAAAAATCAAAGCCACTCTCCAAAATATCTCGAAGTCTAGCTGCCTCTGCAGACAGGTTGGAGACCTCCGTGATATCCTTTTGTGATTGGAGATGGGCTAAACCTAATACTTGCCTCTGCAAATCAAAAACTCTGCCCGTCAGTCTCAGAATACACCCCTCAAGCTCCTCAAGTCGTTAGACTGAGCTGTAAGCATCTGAAAGATAGTAAAGATATGAGGGATCATAGTCTGGTCTGAAATAGCCTAAGATGTCGTCCTCTAAGTAAAACCTGAGGTGGCAAACTGTTGGGATAAGAAGGAAGCAATATGTTGGAAAATCAACTGAATCTGATCGTCTGCAAGTCAGATCACTGAAGGATCTACTCTGCTCTCTAACTGTGGTACAGAAGCATCCCTTTTTACTGACTCTGAGGGACCAGCCTCGTGATCAGACACGAACTGAATATCAGGAGATACTCTATAATCACGAGGAGGTAAAGACGTTTCCTCCTCCTCTGCTCTTTCCTCTGCTCTCTCTTCAACACCCTTCGACCAACCACCATCAGTCTTTGAAAAACTCATGCGGTATAGTGTGTAATGGTTGATGGTGTCAGAATATGATAATCTAGTGACTGCCTCCCCCTTAAAATAAATTCTGAACCTCTTAAAGATCAGGGTGAGTGCCATACCATAAGGCAAGTGAGCCTTAGACCTATTTAGGATCTCCCACATGGCCTCAAACATCAGAGTAGGAAGGTTCAAGGGGGTCTCGGTGATCACATGGTACATGATGCATATATCCCTACCAGATAAGAGGTCATGCCTGCCACTTCTAGGGACAAAAAGTTTGGTCACCATATGATGCAAAAGTCTCATCTCTACTGAAAGTATCCTTACTTCTAATTTATTTAAATTTTTAGTAAATGCTCTCCCTAAAATAATACTTAGTCCCTCTTCTTTGATTGGGAGCTCCATATGAGTATAACCTTCACAAGGTAAGTGCAAGATTTGTCCCAAATACAATGGATCAAGAACAATGTTAACATCTTTCACTAAAGACTTTACTGTTTCGTTGTAGTATCTTAAATTCAAATAGAACTCTCTGACCAAATCAACATAAGTATTTTCCTTCAATAGACAGTAAAACTCTCATTCTTGACTTTTAATTTTTGATCCAATTGAGAACTCTTCTTTTTCAAAAAACTTAAAATCTATGTTCTTTCCGGATTCTACTTTTCAATTGGAGAGAGGTACCTTGCTTGGACTAAGTGGAGACTGTGAAGAAGCTAGAGCAGGACCTGAAACTGGGGTTGGAGCAGGAGAGGGCTCGGCTGCCATTCTTTTGCTACGCACATCCTCCTCTATCCTACGAGCAGACTTTCTTCTCTGCGGTGGCTTCATTTTGGAAGCCATTTCGAACAAGAGAGACTTGCAAATAGCTTAGAAGACTTAATGAGAGGTAGAGTGGAAAGAATTTTAGAGAAAAAATAAAAATTTTGAGAAGATAGACCGTCGGTTTGGAGAAGAGGGTTTGAAGCTAGAGTAAGCTTGATCCGCCCAGATGAAGAAGAAAAAGAAAAGAGATTTAGTTCCTAAAAGGGCGATTTGAAGGAGAAAACTCGGTGGGAAGAAAAATTTTAAGAGAATTTTTACGGTTGAGAGTGTGGAGAGGGAGAGATTTTTGTTCGGTGGGATGAGGAAGACGAAAGGCAAAGGGTCGGCTCCTTAACTAACAGAGATTTTTCAATAAAACAGAGCACCCGATGGATTTTAATGAAAATTACATGTTTACCCTAAGGTCGACTCATGGGGTCAACTCATGGTTAGAAAAATTCAAAAAAAATGATGAAAAAATTTTGAAAAAAAATTTAAAACTTGAGAGAAGGATGTCTATTTAAGAGATTGATCATATGAAGGATAGTTTTAAGCTTTTAAGAAAGAAGATATGAGAATTGAGCTCAAAATTTGGTTCAATAAAATTTTAGCAAAAAAAACTTGGAATCAGAAAGATACTTAAGCTGATAGATCAAGGATTACTAGTTCTCTCCTAATTTCACAAAATCTATCTTCACTTAAGGTCTTGGTAAAGATGTCAGCTAATTATTTTTCAGTGCATACATAATCAAGAATTATATCATTATTTTGGATATGTTCTCTTATGAAATGATGTCTAATTTCAATATACTTTAATCTAGAGTGCTGAATTAAATTTTTAGTCAGATTAATAGTACTAGTGTTATCACATCTTATGAGAGTTTCATTGAGTTTGATGTCAAAGTCCTCAAGTTGTTGCTTAATCTACAAGATTTGAGTACAGCAACTTTCTGCTGCAATGTATTCGACCTCGATCGTAGATAGTGCTATCAAATTTTACTTCTTACTAAATCAAAAGATTAAATTAACTCTTAGAAATTGATAAGTTCCACTAGTATTTTTTCTATCTAATCTACATCCAACAAAATCAGCATCTGAATATCCTATTAAGTCAATGATGAGTCTTTAGAATACCATAATCCTAGAGTTTGTGTACCTTTTAAATATTTAAAATTTTTTTTAACTGTATTTAAATGTGATTCTTTTGGATTTGATTGAAAGCGTACACATAGACAAATACTGAACATAATATCTGGTCTACTAGCAGTTAAATACAATAAAAAACCAATCATATCTCTATAAAATTTTGAGTCTATATTTTTACCTCCTTCATCTTTGTCAAGCTTACATGATGGGCTCATGGGGGTACCAATTGCTTTGGAGCCCTCCATTCCAAATCTTTTGAGTAGTTCTCTTGTGTACTTGCTTTGGGTGATGGAGATCCCTTCTTTTGTTTATTTGATTTGGAGTCCGAGGAAGAATGTAAGTTCTCCCATCATGCTCATCTCAAACTCCCCCTGTATGAGCTTAGCAAAATTTTGATAAAGTGTTCATTAGTAGATCCAAATATAATGTCACCAACGTATATTTGTATAACTAAGATATCATCATGATTTTTTTTAATGAAAAGGATTGTATCTATATTTATTCTTGAAAAATATTATTAAGTAAGAATTTACTTAACCTTTTATACCAAGCCCTAGGTGCTTGTTTTAAACTATATAATATTTTATTTAATTTAAAAATATGATTAGAAAAAATATGATTTTTAAAATCGGAGGGTTGTTTTACATATACTTCTTCAGCAATATAACTATTTAGAAAAGCACTTTTGACATCCATTTGGAATAACTTGAAATTCATAAAGCATGCATATACAAATAAAAGCTTAATTGCTTCTAATCTAGCAATGGATGCTAAGATCTCATCAAAATTAATTTTCTCTTCTTGATTATAATCCTTTGCAATTAATCTTGCTTTATTCTTAATTATATTTTCATGTTCATCCAATTTATTCCTATATACCCATTTTGTTCTAATTACTGGATAATTTTTAGGTCTTGATACTACAGTCCATACATTATTTTTTTCGAATTGATTAAGGTCCTCTTGCATTGCATTTATCCAATTATAATCTTTTTCAGCTTCATCTATTATTTTAGGTTCAAAATGAGAAATAAATATAAAATGATTGTATACATCTCTAAGTGAAGAATGAGTTCTTACTCCATGTGTAGGATCATCAATGATTAATTCTTTGGGGTGATTGTGATCATACCTCCATTCTTTGAGTAGATTATTTGTACCTTGAGGTTGTTCTTATTGTTTTTCACTTTCATCCTCTTGTTTGTTTTGATGTTCTTCTTCATTTTGAATTGTTATCTTTTAGGGTGAACTCCTTCATCTCTTTTATAAGAGGATCTGCATCATCAATACCTTCACTCTTCCTTGAAGGAAGATCATTAGTCTCATCAAAAACAACATGTATTGACTCCTCTACTACTAAAGTTCTTTTGTTGAAAACTCTAAAAGCTTTACTAGAAGAGGAGTAACCAAGAAAAATAGCTTCTTCGGATTTTGTATCAAAATTTTCTAATCTCTTTTTACCATTGTTCAAAATAAAATATCGACAACCAAAAATATGAAAAAATATAATATTTGATTTTCTTCTTTTCCAAAGCTCATAGGGTGTTTTCTTTAGAATTGATCTAATTAAAGCATGGTTTAAAATGTAACATGCCATGTTAATTGCTTCCGTCCAAAAGTATCTTAGGAGGTTGCTTTCACATAGTATGGTACGGGCTATTTCTTCAAGAATTCTATTTTTTCTTTCTACTATCCTATTTTGTTGGAGTGTCCTAAGTGCTGAAAAGTTATGATCAATATCTTTTTCATCATAAAATTTTTTAAAATTTTAATTTTTATATTCGGTTCCATGATCACTTCTAATATTTTGAATTGAAAAACTTTTTTCATTAGTAACTTTTCGTTAAAATTTTGAGAACACATGAAAAGTTTCATCATTATGTGTTAAAAAAAAAATTCATGTAAAATAAGAGAAATCATCAATAATTAGAAAGTCATAATATTTTTTACCTAAACTAGTAGTTCTAGTGGGTCCAAATAAATCCATGTGCAATAATTCTAATGGCCTAGAAGTTGAAACAATATTTTTAGATTTGAATGAGACTTTAGTTTGTTTATTTAGTTAGTATGCATCATAAATTCTATCATTTTCAAACTTCAATTTAGGTAAACTGATAATCAATTCCTTTTTAATAAGTTTTAAAAGTAAATGCATGCTGATATGTGCAATCCTATGGTGCCAAAGCTAACTAGTCTCATTAATTTTGGCATTCAAGACTACTAGGCATTGCATGTTTATCTTGAAAAGAACATTCAAATCTACCATATAAATATTATCATGTCAATGCCCAACAAATTTAATACCTTCATCGTTCAGACTAGTTACTATGCATAACGAAGATTCAAAAATAACTTTATACCCTTTATCACAAAATTGACTAATGCTTAATAGATTATGTTTCAAACCATTTACTAATAAAATATTTTTAATATATTTGAAAGGAGTGATACCAATGTTACATATATCGATGATTTTTCTTTTGCCATTATCTTCAAAGGTGACCATCCCTCCATCTTTTGCATCAAGTGTGATGGATTAAAATTCATCACCGGTCATTTATCTTGAGCATCCGCTATTAAGATACCATTTTTGATTTGTTCTTTGAGATGCAAGACACACCTACATACAAAAATCATGTTTTGACTTTAGGTACCCAAATTTTCTTGAATCTTTTTTGGTTAGTCACGATGGTTCCTTTTCGAACCCATATTTTCTTCATATTAAAATTTTTAGATTTGTTAGAGAAACATGTATAGGATTTATGTCATACTTTACCATATTTAAAGCAAGTAATATTTAAAAATTTATTACTTGATGAGTTCACAAAGATGTTTTTCAAAAATTTTTATTTCTTTAAAGGGTTGTAGCCAAGATCGGCTTTATCATAAATGGTCTTTTAATTATCAAGTATCATTTGAAGTTTATTTGAACTTAGAGTGAACTTTTCTACCATAAATTTTAACTTAGCAATTTTATTTTTCAAGTTCAGATTTTTTTATGTCAAGATCAATTTTTTATTTAAAATAATCTCATTTTTTAGTAAAAATTGATTCTTTGATTTTAATTCTTTATTCTTTACCCCTAACTTCTTTAGATCATCAACTAGATCATAAAATACTTCTTGAAGTTCTTCAAAAGTAAAGTCATTAGGAACTTCAGCGTTTACCTCATTTTCATGTGCCATAAGGCACAAGTTGGCTTGTTCATGTGAATTTTCTTTTTTGGAGCTTGACTCATCACTATCACTCCATGTAGTCACCATAGCCTTTTTCTTGTACTTCTTGAGACCCTTCTTAAGTTGTGAACATTCGGACCTAAAGTGTCCTGACTTCTTACATTCATAACAAATAAGGGACTGCTCCTTATCCTTCTCCTTGCTATGCTCTCCTTTTGTAGGTGGCCTCTTCTTCATCTCTTATTTTTTTTCTTCAAAAATCTTTTAAACTTTCTAGTGATGAGGGCTATTTTTTCATCTTGCTTTTTATTTTCTGTCTAATCAGATTTCTCATCAAGTTGAGCAGTACATTTGAGGATGATTGTCCTCTTCTTCTTGACATCTGCTTCTTGATATTTTTTTATACTTAGCTCGTGTGTTATTAGCGGTCCTAGAAGCTCCTCTAAGGATAAAACATTCAGATCTTTGGCTTCTTGAATTGTGGTCACTTTGCCCTCCCAAATTTTTGATAAAAACCTAAGAATTTTTCTCACAAGATTGCTGTTAGAATAAGACTTACTAAGACTTTTTAGATCATTAATAATATCCATAAAATGAGTAAACATTTCAGTTATTGATTCATCATGCTCTATTTTAAAGAGTTCATATTTGTACACAAACATGTTAATTTTTGATTTCTTAACTTGATTAGTGCCTTCATGTGTTACTTCTAATCTATCGCATATTTTCTTAGCCGACATGCACGTTGAAATACGATTAAATTCATTAGCATCTAAAGCATAGTATAAAATATTCATGGCTTTAGCATTGAGTTGAGCTATTTTTTTGTCAACCTCATCCCATTCTCTTTCGATTTTGGTTGATTCTACACTATCAATTATCTTAGTAGGTGTGTGTAGTCTATTAACTATGATACTCCACATATTATAGTCAAGTGTTTGAATAAAAATTTTCATCCGAGCTTTTCAATAGGTGTAGTTTGACCCATTGAAAAGTGGAGGTAGGTTTGTGGACTGTCCCTCGGCTAGTGAAGTACCAACTTGAGTTACCATATATCTTTAGCTCTTTGATGGTTAAATCAAAATAGGATTAGAGTATCAGGCTCTGATAATCTAAGAGGGGGAGGGTAAGTTATATGTAGTAAGTAATTTAGGCAAAGTGTGGAAATGAGATGCAAGAATGTAAGAAAATAAAAAAATTTAGATAGAAAGCAAGAAAGTACACCATAAACTATCAAGGTTTACAGTGGTTCGGTGCCAATCTTGCACCTACATCCACTCCCCAAGCTCCTACTTGAGAATTTAAATTCATTAAAACGTATTCAACAAGAATACAATGTCGGTACCTCCGACTCTAGCTATCTCAAGCTAGAATACTTATTTTTCGGATACAAACCAATCCAATACAATCCGATTCAAGGTTCGGATCAACCTATCCAAGTTTTGAAATTCTTTCAAAACTAAAGATCCAGACAAAAATAGAGTATAAGAGTTAATGATAAAGAAATATAAGTTTAGCTTATTTAATAAGCAAATAAAATTTTAAGTATACTTTACACAACAAGAAAGAAGCTTTTCTAATTTTTTTCAAGATTGTTGAAGACTTAAATGAGCTCTTGAGGGGTTGGTGAACTTGAAAATGAAAGGTTCTTTGGCTTGAAGAGAGCTTTTTGCTTAGGGCTGAAATGAATGCCTAAATCTCTTCTTTTTTTTCTCTTTTAAGTACCTTTATATCTTCAATAGATGCTAGAGAGAAATCTGGACAGATTTAAAGCCGTTGGAGAGCTTTAAATGAGCATTAAATACGACCAAAATGAGCTGAAAACTAGTAGTTACGAAGATTTTCCGTCACAGGGGTCGACCTCTATGGCGCAGAACAGAAAGTGACTGTTTTATATCTTTGGCTTGTACAGACAATCGAGGTCGATCCTGGGATTGACCTCTGGCACAGAGATCGATTCTAGGATCATCCCCTTTAGATGTGCCAGCCAAAAATAGGATGCCGTTCAGTTCTTTTCCAGGATCGACCTCTGGCACAGAGATCGATTCTAGGATCGTCCCCTTTGGATGTGCCAGCCAAAAATAGCATGCCGTTCAGCTCCTTTAGACAGGGATCGACCTTGAGGTCGATCTTTTTCTTTAAACTTGATTTTTTCTTAAAATATACATCCAAAAAATATGAAATTACTTTCAATAGATCACAAAATTTCTGTTCTTGCTCTTGAGACTTTCGAATCAGAACTTGATAAAATTATGATTTTACCTCTGAAATATAATAAATCTTTTTTCAAGCCAATATCATTAGTAACCCTATCAAATATTTTATAATCATCAAAATCAATTTATGAAGTAACATTCA